>NC_090894.1:23702475-23759975 GCF_036669925.1 Montipora capricornis | reverse complement strand
CCGGACTTCATGGCCATGTCGACAGCTGGTGGTCAGGCAACGCAATCGCCAAACACAAATCACAGGTACGCCTGAGACCTCAGTTAACAAGGGCACGTTGATTCAATGGAACATGAAAAGGCAAAAACTATAACCAGGCACAACGGATCCCCAAAACAGCTTCAAAATCAAAATGTTTCATATCATGGATTACTAATCCATGGTATGAAACATTTTGATTTTGAAGCTGTTTTGAAATTGCCATTTGAAGAAACAGAACGATCCTCCCAAACCGAAATGAAGAATGACGTCGGTATGCTTTTGGAGAAATGTTGCGGGGAAATTATTTCTTGTCATTTTTCTTCAAAGGTATACTAATTCCTAGGAGCCAGTAGTGACTTCTGGCATTTGCTTCGTGTGCTTGGGTTGTCCTTGCAACAAGCGTCTTATCTGAAACCATGCGACATGTCCCACACAACGAATTTCCTACTGTGGGACGAATTAGGCACGCTCGCGCTTAAAGAATTTGGTGTCTCGTGTATTTGCTGGCCATGTCATAAAATTCGTCGTCGTGGGAAATCAACATCAGGTATCAATTAAACAAAAATATCTCGCATTATTTTTAATACAAAATAATTGTTCAGTGGACATCTGGCACTCTCTCGAAATGATGCTCATTGTTATTGCTTGAGTATGCAGAATCGTTTGGGGTTTTGCTTTCGAAGCCCGGAGGTTTATATATCGCGTCCGTCAGAGAGCCCATTTTTCGCGGGTTGCGGATCATTCTAGCGGGTGAAAGCTGACATTTTCACCTGCGCCGTTCGAAAATTAGTGGCAGGAGATTTCAACACTTGTCTTTACTGTCAATTTGTTTTACTTTCCTGTTCCGCCAGTATTGGCGTTATATTTAATACCTTTTTTTATTCAATTGATATCCTTTTTTACGCAGTTTTAATCACACCAGTTTTATTTTTCGTTGTTGCTGATTCATTAAAACTGAAGATATCCGTAAAGATTGAAGGGCTCGCTGTGTTTCAACTGACTATAGTAAGCGGCATTGCAAGGCGAGGAAATAAACGTTTAACGTTTTGTGAAAGGACAAAAACAAAACAATGTTGATTGCAACGTTATAAAGCTTCACAGGATAAAATGAAAATGAGTGCACGCAACAAGAAAGCACAGAATTCTAACATAACAGAACAAGAAAAACAAAAGGAAATAGCATATGTGGAGACGGACGGTTTATTTTTCCTACTTGATCGATGCCGCGACATTCAATTGTGTTCAATATTGAAGTTAAGAAGCAAAATCAATTAGATATACGCGTTATCTCTATGCAAATTTAGGCTAACGACTTTATGTTGAATCTAGTAATTTTGGTGGGTAAACGAGTTAATGTGCGTAGTGCAAATTTGCCTGCGAAATCGAAGTTACGTGACCCTTTATTGTGAATGGGAATCACCGATTACAGCAAGGGATCCGTGTGGTTTGCGTAGTTCGTGTTCAGAAAGCAGTCGGGTCGCTCGTAACTAAGGCTGGAGTTCCGACTGCGAAAAAACAAAAACTTCATAACTTTAAGTTGCCTTCAAGTAGTCCCTCGCTGCCGTTATACCACCAACTGCAAGAAGCATTCAAATAGAGATGACAGTGCTCACTAATGCAGAATGCAAAGGATTAGTTACACAGAACGCCGTTCTAGGATTGGCATGTTTTTTGGGGATTATTGCAAATTTGATTCTCCTTGGTTTCAGCTTGAAAAATGGCCGGGGTGGTTTATCACCAGACAAACTTCTGATCACCAACTTTGCAGTAGCCGATCTCGTGGCTTTGCTTTTCAGCCTACCGCTTCACGTAAAAGCTCTGAACGGTTCTTCCGATCTCGCGGACAACAACGGTAGGTGTAAGATCTAGGCGTTTTTGGTACACTTAGTATTTGGAGTGCATCAAGAATCGCATTTCTTACAATTTGGCCGGGTAGGACGTCTGCAACTCCACCTGTTCGTTTCGTTTAGAACACGCCGCAAACGCGCAGCGGGAGCCTTCGACATACAAAGGAGTTTAAGCAAAGACGACGGCTACGGCAACGAAAACGTTAGTCAAAAATATAACTTAGCGCTATCGCAAGTATTTCGCGATTATTCCGTCTTTTTCACCTTGTACAATGCAGGCGCACTATCCTGTAACTGGGTGGGTACGAACGGTGTTGAAGTTAAAACAGAAAATGACTGTTTCTTTGTTATATGCTCACGTTGTCTTCTAAACCTAAAATATGGTGATTTCACGTCGTTGTTTCATGGAGTACGGCAGAGAAATGCACGGAAATTCGTGTTGCACGTGCAGCACGAGTATTTTTCCTTTTTTAACCAATAATATTCTTGCTTCCTTGAGTTGCCGTAGCCGTAGCCGTCGTCTTTGCTTAAACGCCCTAATCTTTCTCATTATGGACACTGGCTCGTCAGTATCACGAAAGCCGATAACAATTCCAGCAGCTTTTTGCCTTAAAAAAAAAAAAACAAGCAAGAAGCAAAGCGACTTAAATAGCCCTAAGACTTTTATGCGAGATGGCATTAATGGTTTTGTTTAATTCGTTATCCGGAAAATCAGATAAAAACTGCTCCTTCTCGTATTTAACGTACATATTTAAGCAAAGGCAATGAAACTCTTTTTGATTACTTTGAAAACGACGATTTTTCATTATTACTAAATTGATACATGCGGTTCATGATGTCGCTATAATCAACAAGAACGTGCAAAGCTCTCGGTGACTTCTGTTCTTTCTAAGGCAAAAATGAACGACAAAATAGCAAGATAAGAAAATTACACCTGTGACATCTATTACATTGTCACCAGCCTGAAGTTGACACTACTAGATCAGTTCAGTGAGATTTTCTAGTGAAATAAAATAAACCCGCGTCTGTTTGTCCAAGAGAAGCCACTTTAATCTGCTTTTAGAATCTCTCCGGATTCTTCACTGAGAAACGAAATTAAACCTTGCGTTACCAATCACAAACCTTGCGTTACCAATCCCAAACGTTTTACACCCTAATCTTCAACTCAATTGATAAAAATACAATAAAATGCTAAAATAAACAGGTGTCTTTTTAAAATCAGAACTTAAAACTTGGGTGAGTTAGTGTTTAGTTAACATAGTTTTGAAATCCACAGGAAAAAGAAATTTTTTTTTTTGGTCATAGTACCACTTTAAAACGTGATAAGAAGTAACTGTTAAAATGAAGCAAAATAGAATAAGGCCAAAAGTGCCAAAGCGAAATAAAGAGAAAAGAACACACCCACAAAGTAGTTACTAACGAAGTAACAAGTATTTCACTGTAAGTAATTCACATTTTAAAATCAATGGGAATTTCCTGATGTCTGCTGCTGCCGTTACAGATATCGTTTGTTTGCAAATATTAATTTAAAATGATTTTCGAATAGATTGTCTTTTGAAGGATATGGTAAAGTAGTAAAAGCCCATCTTATTTTAGCAGAACCCTTGATATAAGACCAAAATAGGTTTACCATTTACATTCCAACCGAAATTTCCGGATTTTTTTGGTAAATGGTAAACAACCGTCGATACACAGAAATTCCTAAAAAGATGTTCCCATTGCGAAGAAAAAGTGATTGAGGGATCTTGACAAGAAAATCTTATGAAATGTTACGGACAGATTACATTTGAAAAGGGCTTTTTATGGCGCAAATCAAACTGTCCTTGATGTTTCCACGGTTTATTAGAGTTTAAGCAAAGACAACGGCTACGGCAACAAAAACGTCAGTCTAAAATACAACTGAGCGATAGCAAGTATTTCGCGATTATTCCGTCTTGTTCACCTTGCACAATACAGGCGAACTATCCCGTAACTGAATGGGTACGAACGGTTTTAAAGTCAAGCAGAAAATGACTTTTTCATTGTTGCTCACGTTGTCGTCAAAACCTAAAATCTGGTGATTTCACGTTGTTGTTTTGTGGAGTACGGCAGAGAAATGCACGGAAATTCGTGTTGCACGTGCAGCACGAGTATTTTTCCTTTTTTAACCAATAATATCCTTTCTTCGTGACGTTGCCGTAGCCGTTGCCGTAGCCGTTGCCGTCGTCTTTGCTTAAACTCCCTAAAATTGACAAATGATCCGTCACGTGATTCGCACGTGGAACGTATCGTCGTGTTGGTGGCCACAATTGGTTTTCTTTTTTTACTTTGGTGTTCGTTTGTTGTCGCTTACGTAACTGGCGGCCATATTGATTAACTACATTCAAACAGATTTCATGAAGTTGAAATTCAATTCCTCGAGGGTTGTTGATATTAATTTGTTGATGTCCCGGGTTTTAAGAGCCTAAACTATTTTTCCCTCAGTACGTAATATTTTATTTCTATGCAGTGTACCCGTTGACGGATTCTCTCTGACCTACTAATGCAATAGTACATTTTATTGCTTGTTAGGTTTAGGGTTGTGTAGCTAATTTTAGGCACATTAGATCATATATTGTAATGAATTTTGCGTCATAGAGCCGTTTTCAAATGAGTGTCGTAAAACCAAAACCAAAGTAATTACTTTGGCCAATCAAAAACGACGGAGACAATGCAGTAAACCAATCAAAACTTGAAGTAATTACACGTAGCCGACAAAAAGCGCGGGAAAATGTGCACGCGCGAGCCACAATTGGTTTTGGTTTCACTTCTGATTGGTTGAAAAAATGGGGCGAGAGGATTGAACCAATCACTGAGTGAAGTAAATGCAAAACCAAAGCAATTCACTAATTACTTTCGACACTCAATTGAAAACCACTCTATAAGTTATAATTATTAATTAATATTTCTGCTCTCCCACTTTAGTGTGCCTGGCACGATTTTTCATAATGTTCACGTGTTTTGCTGTCAACATCATGACACTCGCCACCATTGGAATTGACAGATACGATGCCATTTGTCGAGCACCTGTTCGCAGAATAACCTGCCACAAAACTGCTCAATACATCACCTTAATCTGGCTATTCGCATGTTTTACTGTCGTTCCTGGGGGTATCGGTCACATATTAACAGCCATACATGGAAAACACGTCTGCGGAAGCCCGGGACGGGCATTTGACGACAATGCGCACACTGGAAAGTCTGTTATGCTCGCCGTGGTGGCCCTGTGGATTGTGCCGTCACTCTGCATCATGTTCAACCGTTTTTACGGGATTGTCAAGTATGTTCGTGAGCACTCGTCACATCTTCGGCTTGTCCTCGGTACCCCGAGCGCGAAGAGGGAGGTGAAACTGACAAGAATTTGCGTGGTTATGATGACTACCTACCTAAGCTTGTGGGTTGCGTTCGCTATTATGGTGATATTGAGGAACAGGTTCTCTTCTATTTCCGTCCATTGCGCTTATCTCTGGACGTATTCCTTAGCTTATTGTAGCTTTGCTGTGGTTCCAATCCAGTACATGATCCTTGACAGGAGATTTTTAATTCTTGCTTATAGAAAATGCATGCGAAAGTCACAATCAAGAGTTTCAGCCAAAGACGGAAGTTCCCAAATTGATACTTTCCGCAAAGATTTCAGCACCGTTCACCCACAAACAAACAAAAGAAAGGAACAAAGGACAGTGCACCATATTCCACTACAAGAAAAAAACAAAGGTAACAATGTTGTAGTTCCCATAAATTGAACACGACGCCGACCAGTTGGCTCAATCGAGAGTGCACTGGACTTCCGTGTGGGAGGTCACGGGTTCGTACTCCGGCCACCACGGGGTAGCTTTTATAAAGGATAACCCCGGTCAGGCTAACACCGATCACCGGTTCGTACCCCAGCCGGACCAACACTCAGGGTCTACATCCGCAGATGGTTAGACTTTCTAGTCTTCTCGGAAAAGGACGATAAGACGGAGGCCTCGTCTCACAGCCCTTGTTTATTAACTCTGGGGGACGTTAAAGATCCCACACACTATTCGAAAAGAGTAGGGGACAGAGTTCCCGGTGTTGTGGTGTGACCTCTCCAGCTTGTGGTCGGCTTGGCAGGATTAGCTTGAAGGGCTTCTGTGTGAATGAGACCACAACTGTGTATAACAGCCAGAAGTCAGGCCACGTATCCAAGTGCTGGAGCTTCACTCAAACCTCAAACAACTCCAACCGGAGTACTACTACGACAGCTCAACCTTTACTCACCGATTGGGGACGCTTTAGGTGAGAATAGGTTAACAACATCTAGGTCCACTGAAAAACGCTCCGGCCCAACGCCAGCTCACAAATATTCCTTGCAGTGGTTTATTTCTCAGATAGTACGCGCCTCGTGATTGGCTAAATTAGCAAGTCGTATTCTACCGTACGGCCCTGCTAAATTTGAAATTTCAATAAAACATTCTCCAGCAAGTTTTTCATGACATTTCTGTTACGGAAACTTAATTAAACGGCCGAGAAGATTTTTTCGTTTTTCGGAATTCGACGAGGCAATCTTTGTGGCAGTTGAACCTTCCGCTTGACTTTAACTAGTTTCCTTTCCCGCGCGGCTGATCACCACACAGTTAAAATGAAATATCTTACTAAGTTCGTTTTCTCGGCCTGGCCCGGGTTGCTCGAAGCATGGTTAGCGCTAACCAGTGTTAAATACTATTGAAACCTATAGGTTTTGACACCTCTTAACCAACGGTTAGCGCAAACCAGGCCCTCGAGCAACCGGTCCCTGTACTGTTACACAAGGTTTTCGTTTGAGGCCGGAGGTAGAACGTTTTGTCCGGTTGTTTATCATTTAACGACCGCCACACTGAAGCTAGAAATTGCCTAATGTAAGCTAGAAGGTTTAGAGACTAAACTTGAAGCAGTGATAGAAACAGTAAGCAACCTAAAGACTACGGTTAATAAGTTTGAGAATGTGGCCGACAAAGTACAAGGGGACGCCAAGATACTCAGAGACGACATCTATGCGATGGATAAAGGAGTATCCTTTCCTAACAGTGAAGTTCAGGAGTTAACAAAAAAAGGAAGAGTTCACGTCGATAGAATAAGGGGCTTAGAAGACCAATTTATGTACCAAGAGCTATATATTCGGCGCATGTTCTTTTCCCATGGAACTGGTCATAGCAGGCGCGTTCTTCTTCTCGTAAAAGACCAGTTAGACTTCAAATTGCAATCGGTTAAGGTTGATTCGCAAGGTCGCTATATTCTTCTTGAGGCTATAATCCAGTTATGCCGACGTCGGAGGAATTAATGAAAGACGTGAACTCAATTCTTTACTGCTTTATTTGGAACGGGAAAGATAAAGTGAAGAGTCATGCACTACAATCTGACTTTGACTCAAGATGCCAGACATTGACTCGATGATTAGTGCAAAACGTGTAACACGTTTAAATAATTTTTGGAAGATTAGCAAAGTATTTGGAAAACAATTCTAGACAAGTTTCTTTCACCAGTTGGAGGACGCTTTGTTTTACATTGTAATTTCCACACTTCTAAATTAAAAATCAGCTTACCGGAATATTATGAGGAATGTTATGATGCGTGGTCTGATTTAAACGGGAAAACGCCTAGTTGTTATCGAGAAATTATCAATGAGTTCATGTGGAATAACCAATTTCTTTGTTATGATAAACAATCAATGTACAGAAGTAAATTTAGGTTTTGTAAAGATAGGAGATTTAATCTCGGCAAACATGGTCAAAATTGTTAAGGACTCTCATTCCGCGATGTTTCTGTCGTAGTGACTCAATTCCTTCGAGGACTTTTCTTTGCTTCAACCTTCTCTCTCTTGCTACGATCTCTGCGTTTCCCCAGTCAACACCGCTTTGGCACTTCACAGTGTGTTGAGCTAGGCCTCCACCACCTTGGTTCTACAAGAACGTTCACTCAGAACTTCCTCCCGCAACGAAAGGGCTCAACCTCGTTCCAAGGGTCTCTCTTCTCTGCATGCCTCCATTGACGTTGAACGCCAAAGGAGGCAAAGAAGAGAGACACTGGGAACGAGGTTGCACAAGGGATCTCTGCCCCCTGTTTTCTTCTCTTCTTTATTCAGAGTCAGTGAAATAATTTCAAGGTATTTAAGACCCCACTGTAAAAAAGCAAAACTTGCATTCTTCTTCTTGCGCAAAACGGTCGAAACGTCAACATATGCAAGCCGAGTTTGTGATATCCAACATAGTGTCATGTCAAGTCTTAGCACTTGCTACCCATATTTCCAGCTTTTGTTGAGTGTTCAGATAAACGTTACTTTTAGGAGAGGATAAATGTAGCTCTTTATGTTTACTTGAAGAGCAAAGTTAGTAACCAGCAAACGCAAACGTATTTCCGGCAGTCGTTTCGGGGGAGAAAAACGACCGCCGGAAATACGTCTGCGTTCGCAGGCTACAAAGTTAGGGGATGTTTTGCGACGTCAACTGCCTGGATTTCAAAACAGGAATGCTGTTAAAATTGGGGAGAAGAGAAAGGGGTCACTTTATGCAAGACGCTTATCAAGGCTGACGTGCGTATAATTACGCATATTTCTTAACATATCTGAGAACAAACGGCGGACGATTTCGTGAATCGTGAGAAGACGACAATGACCCGTTCCTTTAGGCCTTATTGTTGGAAAGCCTCTCAGATTTTTCCTCACTGCTTTGCCCAGGTTTCCTCAAACGGACACGCACGCCAGGGGCTTGAGACGACCTCAGATGTCTTCCACGTCGTTGAGTTAACTTGGTTGTACGACGGGAATTAAGCCATCGCTGTGTTACGCGCGCTTCGATGCTTTTCACGCTTCGCTGCGACTTTGCAGCTTCCTAAAACAACGAAGATATTAACAAGAGATCGCTCGGATCGTCCGGTTGTTAGTAATCGAAGTTTGGACAATTTTAACGTAAGTAATAGTGCAGTGATGTGTCTTGTCTGCTGATCAAACACAATTATGACCCTGTAAATATCGTGGCAAATATCACCTTGCAAATCAATTTTAGAAGCATTCTTCGGAAAAGAATTAGTGGGAGCATAACTCGACAAGATCTGCTCGAGAGCACATGTAAGGCGCCTAGATCCCCGATCAAAAAAGAATTCCAATAGTTGATCCGTGATCAATCAGCAGTAATCCGAAAACAGAGAAAACTCGCCACCTCAGTGACTCACTGACCTTTCGTGCGCCCACGAAGGGATAAGGCTCGCATCACTGGATTTTAAAGACTCTTTTTGGGAACCATTAGGGATTGTTATTACGTCAACGCAGTACCACACGCATTTTAGAAATTCGCCACCTTGTCCGAAATAACTTTGGGGGTGATTTTTGCTTTCGCATTACGTAACTTTGGAAACGATGCATCCTTTAAATTATGCACTGCTTGCACGCATCACACTGAGTAAAGTTGATATGATACGTTTAGATGATTTACCTTGTACCTGTAGAGTCACAGTAATGCAAGGAAAACAAGAAAAATGTATGAGCAGCGCCGAAAAACGCCCCCCCCCCCCTCCCTTATTAGGTTCTGTGTGACACTGTTCCCTCATATTTAATAAGGAGACCTGCAGTTACAAGAGATATCCATTGAGCAAAGATAAACTCACCTCTATTACCAGCGCCATTCTCACATCTCTATTGTGTGTCATTAAGCTCGTGGCTTCGGCAGTGTCTCTGTCTTTTGTACCAGCCCTCACGCGGCCAGTCCTACCAACCCGATGAATATAGTCGGTCAACTTCAAGGGAAAATCAAAGTTGATCACGTGATCCACCTGAAAGGAAAAAGCACAGTTCACTGAAGCTGCATGGGTTCAATAAAATAAAAAAATAGTCATTTAAATTTCGAGACCACCGTCCCGGCTTGTTCACTTCCGGTTTGTTTGCGTGTGTCAAAAACGTCCCGTGTCAAATGCTTCCTTATAACAAGTATTAGGGACTTATAGATCGGAGGCCGAGTATGACTACGAGTACGAGTTTTCCGCACTGAGCATGCGCATATGGTTTGGAGGCCGACATTTTTCGATGTGCGCGTGCTCAGAACGGAAAACTGGTACTCGTCTAGTCGTACTCGTCCTCCGATCTAAAGGTCCCTACTGTCAGACTCGAGTCGACTCACAATCAGTTTCTTACTTGTGTTCTTTATATTGACTCAAACATCTTGCGCGTTGCATCTTCTTTCAATGAGCGAGATCGAGAAAGGGGGAAGACAGGGGCACGAGAGAAAGCGGACGCGACAAGTCGGAAAAAGTGTAAAATGCGGAAGAAAAGAGTACGAAGCAACAGGCAATGCAAAAAGAAGAAGAAGAAGGTAGTAAGGAAATTGTGACCATTATAGTATCTAAAAAACATGTATTTTTCATTGATCAACTTACATCAGTATCCAAGCCTCTGGAAGCCACATCAGTACAAAGAAGAATCCGAGCTTTCTCTTTTTGAAAATCCTTGAACAGATTGCTTCTTTCCTAGAACAGGAAAACAGCATAACTGCATGTGCTTCTTCATAACTTCTTTTCTAAAAAAGAAAATTACCAAAACAGCATGTAGACGGCTTGGCTTGCAGCTCCCCCTTTCTCTCGAATGCCGAGCATGTACTAATTGACAATTTACCGAGCGCCGACAGCTTTCACGCTTAAATAAAGAAAAGCATTTGATGGCGAGTTAAGTGCTAGTGAGACTTCTTGGTGGCGGAAGTTACCTGTTGATTCGCATTCGCTCCAAATGGCACTCGCCTGACTTAAAGAAAAGGGACAGTGCAAGCAGTCTGTCGACATTGGAAATTAAAAATGACCCAACATTCTTGCAAGAAACAAAGATGTAACTTAACCACAATTTTTAAATGCCTTTTCAGAAAAGATTATTTTCCCAATCCCATAATGCAATACGTTTTGGGGGGTTCTTTATATAAAAACAATACAAGTTATTTACTCTTGGGACTGTATCATGCTTCAGTGAACTGGATATCCATTGTTTTAATGCAAATAACCCCCCAAAATGAACTGTATGATGGGATTTGCGAAAATAGCGAATCCTGCGAATCTCGCCTTTAAGCTTCAACTATCAATCAAACTTCCAAAACCAAACCGAAAGATGCCAAAAGCTGAGCCATGACCACCTCAAAGGTACCGCGCTCGCCTAGTTAATCGAGTACAATCATTTGTAAGACCCTTGCTTACGATTCCTAAACTGATACAAAAGGGATTGAAGGTAACGGACCAAGACGCCATTGAAGACGTCAGCCAGGATGTGGACAGTGCGATATTTGTGCAATACACATGACCCTTGACAAATCAGCATCTTTGGTTCCCACAATACGAAGTTCGAAATTCTTCATTTTCAATTTGATTGACGAAGGCCAAAAGGCAGTTTGGCGTTTGGAACTTGAGGTGAGATTTCGCAACATTATGAAAATCGAAGTAAATCCCGTACCTGGATGGCAACGGTTCCGTGGAGTTTGATGTGAGCGACGCCATGATTTTGGAGAAAGTGTCCCACAAAGTCGCAACTTGGTGTAGTGTTGCAAAAGACAACCGTCCGTCGATCAGGGACTTGAAGGTCTGCCATTAGAATTTCTAGAAGTTTGTCTTTGTAGACAAGACAAAAAGATACTTTAGTCAACACTCGACCACACCCACGGGACCAGCTGGGGCACATGTGCAGTAGGGGTTGGCTGGCACTAATTTGCATACTGTTTATAACATGTGTCACACATGTTTTGCTTTACTGCCATCATCAAGAGACGCTTTCATTTTTCTAAGTTTTTCGAACATAAAACAAACTTTCTTAAAATGAACTCTACTCAAACTGATGAAATGAGCTATAAGGAGTCTCCGTCGGAATTTGAAAAAATGGGGCCGACGTTTTCAAAAGCTTTCTGACCCGCACAGCGTTAAATGACATAGCCCCTTTGACTTCAGTCCTATTTTCAAAGCGAGTCTTTGACTTTCTGATGAAATTCATGAAAAGTAGCGCAATAAGCCATTTCCAAGTTCATGTCTACCTCCAGTTCAAAGCGAGTCTAAGTGCGAGGTTTTTCTTATGAAAATTACAATCACAAAAACTTCGCTCTTAGACTCGCTTTAAAGAGGGCACCGACATGAACTCGGAAATGGTCTATCAACTTGAACATGGCTTTTTTACTATGTCTTGACTTATTTTATATCACAGATAGAAAAATTCAAAAGTCGAACAGTTTCTACATCGGCAAGTGCATGAAGAACGAAATGCGTTCCTCCAAGAAGTTCCCAAAAAACTTGTGTCAAATTTGAAGCTGTTAGAAAATTAATATTGAAGCTACGAGTTAAATGCGTCGGTAAAAGAAGGATATAAATATGAACGGCCAAACTAGAAAATGAGCGCCTTATGCGCGAGGTCACGATTGTAAAGAAAGGGAACTAAATTCTCAATGGAGCTACTTGTAAATGTGAGCATAATTTTTACCTGGCTTTTGATGCTGCAGAGTTTTCACAAACTTGTGTCGTACGTGAGGTAGAACGCGATGGAGACCGGATGTGCAAATATGTAAGTCCTGAAAACCAAACCGAGTTTCTCTATTCACTATTTTCGCAAATCCCATAATACAGTTTATTTTGGGGGGTTATTTGCATGAAAACAATAAACATCCAGTTCACTGAAGTATGATACAGTCCCAAGAATACGGTAATTAACTTGTATTGTTTCTAGGTAAAGAGCCTCCCAAAACGTATTGCATCACGGGATTGGGAAATAAGTAATAATAAAAATAATCACTTTATTTAAGTCTCAAGATTATTGTATTAGCCGAGAAAGAGTGCTTTACTAATAGGCCAGTTTCGTATTCTAACGGTTGGACTGGATCTAGCATGAAATGGAGGCTAATGCGGGCAAAGTAATTTGCATTTGAAAAGACTTGACCCCAAGAGCCTCCATTTCATGCTAGATCCAGAACAAGTCAAATGAAATGTTGGTTTTTGAGGATAGGGGAAAATCGCTCGGAGCAGAGTAGAGAACCACCAAACTCAACCCAACATATGGCGTCGAATCCAGGAATCGATCCTGTGCCATACTGGTGGAAGGTAAGTGCTCTCGCCACTACACCAGTCCTGCTGAGGCAATAAGAGCCTTTTTGTGGATGGATGGATGGATGGATGGATGGATGGATGGATGGATGGATGGATGTGGCCTTTATTTTAACACGATAAAATTTAATAGCTTTTGGGGTCATGTGTAAAATAATAAAATAAAATTTTGAGCTATAGTGGCATTCAAATACGCTCGTTATTATAAACTAGTATCTGTACAATATAGGATTCTGGTACCTGTAGTCAAATGGCGTCATCATGCAATGTCCTATACTCTACAAGGAAGTCTTTCAATCGCCTCCCCCCCCCCTCCTTCCCGGAGGGAACGTTATTGTAAAAACATGGAGGTATCTTCCAAACAACTGAATGTTGATGCATTCCAGAATTTGCGAGTTCTTACCGGAAGCATATCTTGAAGGGCATCAACAAGTTCTTTTGGCAATGTGGCGCCGACAACAACAACCTGAGCATCCACTGGATCTGTTGGTAAAGCGCTTGTCCGGGGAACGAGCTTATCTTGTCTTACCTGGATAAAAACAATCAACACATGCAGTAAATACAACCAAGAGCTATAAAGGCCAAGAACAGCGTGGAATAAAAAAGAAAACCGTGAATTGACTGACGCTCATCTCCAAGCATCGACGACCATCAAACTCACGCTGATTGTTTCCAGAAGCTTGATCGTCTCGGATTTGAAGGTTTCGTCAAACATAGAATCAGCTTCGTCTACCACAAAGTAGGACACGTCAGAGAAGAACAAGCGACCTGAGGAGATATGAATTTCATTTCATAGTCATTCCGCAGTTCATACATTCAATTCGAATTTTGAACGAATTTATAACAGCGCACCACACCGGAAACAAACGTTGCCGCTGCACGGGCAAGAAGAATAACTTTTGACGGTTTTGTGCGAGTTTGTTTGGGATAGAGAAACAACTGTTTTGCAAGAGGCCCTTGCATTTGCTTGAGCCAGAAAAAAATTTGTTCATAAGAAGTGACAAACTACTGAAGGCACATATTACATACCTTTCTCGCGAAATTCCAGTAATGTTCCTGGAGTTCCAACAAGAAGGTCCACGGGAGATTCCAGACCAGACTTCAAAATTCTCTGAAGAAAATGTAAAATTACTTAGTGAGGACAAGACAAACTGACAAGGTAAACCAAAATGAGACATACAAGTCAAAGATGCGAAATGAATTAATACGCGTAAAATGGGTGTCCCACCATTGCGGTGGGGAGGGGGAGGGGGAGGGGTGAGTAAGTTCATGGTGTTTGCATTCCATTGATCGATGTGTGTTCAAGGTGCTTGAATTTTAGCCTGAATTTCAGCCGCCGCCTCACTAGTGGAGAGAGTGACTTAGCGAGCGGAGGAGGCGACTTGACCTTGTATTTAGCGGGTTTAAATAAGGAAGTTTTCAGTATGGGGAAAGGAAAGACGGTTGGCACGAAAGGTAAGGTAACCAAGCCATATCCCAGTGCCAGTCTTCATGAGCTCAAACGTATCCAGTTTGTCGGTCTATTGTTTGTCTCTGTCTCTTCTGAATTTTTGGGGGATAACACTAGCGGAATTGGTCGTCCTGAAAACGGCCATAAGTCAAGGAGGACGCTTTTCACCCAAGCCACTTCGTGCCAGTAGCAAGCTCAACTCACCAGCTTTCTTCCTCCTGTTAAAAGAGCTGAACGAAACCGGGCATTGTGGCTTAACGACTTGGCAACTTTCTGCAAAAAAAGTACAATTTAAAGTGCTACTATGATCAAAAAATAATTCTTTTTTTTCTGGATTTCAAAACTATGTTAACTAAACACTAAGGGAACCAAGTTTTAAGCCTTTATTTCAAAAAGACACTTGTTTATTTTAAATGGAATTTTCCTATTTAATGGCCCGCCATTACTAACTTTAAGGAGAAAATGACGTCAAAGACTCACTAGTTTAAGAATGCAATGCGTTTGTACGCGACCGAATTAATATGCAGCACCGGAGTTTCGGGCTTTAAGATTTTTAAACTCGTGTTTTGCATACAGTCATAATAAACTGCGTTTACATGCTGAAATTTTAAGAAATTGAGTGAATGACGCCACTTTTCCCTAGATCTAACCCTCTGAGGTCCAGTCGGTTAGTTTTGAACGTGACTAAAGGCTGACCGCGAAATCTAAAACTTACACTCAAAGTAAACAACCTTTGGATAAAAATCAAAGCTCAAATTTTTGCCAAGCACGTGTTAAGCAAACACACTTTCAAAATCTGAAAAAAGGAAGCGATTTTTTTTTATCATAGTACCACTTTAAAACAAACCCTTTGTCAGTCAGCAGTCGCACTCTGTGAATGGGTAATCGCCGCGGGTTTAAGAAATCTTGCTGATGGATTTCCTGATTAAAAATAGAGACAGGAAATCCACGAAATCTGGATAAGTCGAACTGTTAAAAAAACATCCCGCGGCAAAATCAGCATGTTACCCATTTCACGGATATATAGTTTTAAACGACATACACTGAGATGGGGACAGAAAATTTTATGAAACGAGTAAGTTCTTCGGTTCCCTACTCTGTGCATGATAAGAGTTTATTTTTAAACAGGGCGCGACTTAAGCTTTAAGGAAGGACTAACAAATCGGCTTTTCACCTAATCACTATGTCCTTCTACAATGTCGTCACTTTTATAGCATACGTTGTTATTCTCAAGACGGATAAAAGGGGAATTAAAATGTTATCGCGATGATAAGTAAATCTGGTTTCTGTCTAAGGTCATGGCTTTAATCCCGACTTCTGCATATGCGGTAAGAAACAAAACTATGAAAAAAAACTGGTTCGTAACAATTACTGCGTAAATTACATTGACAGCTTTCACCTGGACATTAGCGGAACAGAATTCAATGAGAAGAAGCAAGTGCAGTCTTTCCCCCACCCCCTCCCCCCTAGACCTCGAGTCTCCCTGACCATGTTGTGAGCATGTTCAGCCCATGTGAACATTAAATGGAAGAAAAGAAAGATTATTTTATCGCAGAGGTACTTTAAGCCTACAGGAATTTTCATAGTTGAGAAACTTTGAAATTGAAAACTCGCGTTGAGGAATTCTGATTAAAAATTGGTCAGGTTATTGGTATGACTGGAAAATTAAGATATTTGGTGGTACCCACTCAAGCTCGGAACGCAAGGGTCAGGTCAAAAACAAAACAACTTTCTTTAACGTTTGACAGACTAAAGCAACGAATGAAATGATATATGAAGTGGATCATATATTGAACTGGGGATATGAAATAAAGTGAAGCTATGATCCTTGAAGTTGTGAAAAATCAGGGGCACCCAATGAGAATGTAGTTCAAAACCACGCAAAAAGAGCATTGTTAAACGCATTTTAGTATTTAAACGGTAGATATAGGCATATTTTTATTCCCTAAAAATTTTTCATCTGTTTGGATTCCCTAGCTGAAAGTCTAGTGATCCGAAAATTATAGGGATTAAACTTACCTTTTCGAAATTTTCAGCCAGAAAAATGGCTCCCGAAAATTCTAGGTGAGCTTTTTAGGGTAAAAATTCGTTTTAAATGGGCAATTATACCATCTTTTAGATGTTCGAAAATCCTAGGACAGGCAGGCAAGCAAGAAATTTTACAACAAACGTTCCGAAAATTCTACATCTCAAATCGTCTTTCGAACAGATATTTTCCGAAAATTGACCAGAGCTCCCAACGTCAGCGGCTTTATAGCACAGTTGGTTAGAGCATTGCACTGGTATCGCGAGGTCACAGATTCAAACCCCGCTCAAGTCCTGAATTTTCAGGCTTCTCTACACAATTGCTAACATTGCACTCATAACTGCGAGGATCATAGCTTCACTTGATAGATTAAAGTAAGTTGCTTTGTTTTGACAGAGTTAGTAGTCTACTAACTCTGGTTTTGAAGACTGATGTCTCAACGTTATTGACTTGTTTATATTGTGAAATGAGAACCCATGTGAATGTTAACAAATGCAATGATCCGGTAAACAGTGAATGAGGGATCACAGGTTAGAAAGTCGAACTTGTACTCAGTCAGGAACTCGTAGTTGAATCTGCTGTTCGCCAAATTATGCGAGATTGTGCCAAAAAGGCAATACAAATACAAAAAAAGTCACTCGCAACTAAACTTACCAATACTTGGAAAGCAAGTTCTCTACTTGGTACAACAATCAACACTCTGGGTCTTTTAACACGGGATATCAAACCCTGGTCATGTTCTTCTTTCAGATGATGAACAATTGGTAAAAGGTAAGCAAGTGTCTTCCCTGTACCTAACAAAAACAGAAAGCAACCAGAATCAGATTCTTTCCCCTAATTTTCTTGAACGTGGTCTGTGATAGGGAGCTGAAAGCACAAGATGTTTTATGATAATAATGATAATTTTTATTTTTATTTTTTTATATTTATTTACCCAGGAAGCTCCACTCATGCGCAAGTAGTTTTCAGGCAGGTCCTGCATCCCATTGAATTGGAATTTAGAAATTCACTACTTGCACAATCACCTCAACGGCAGCCAATCGGCACATAGAATTTTCAATTATCACCTCTGTAATTATACTTAAAATGTGATAGCATCAAGACAAGTTATAAAGAAGGAAAACAGCACCGTTCTGGTTAGTGTTTGTAGTTCTAAAAATAGGAGGCCAGGGATGGTGTAGTGGTGATTGCACTCATCTCCCACCAATGTGGCCTGGGGTCGATTCTGCAGCATTTACCCTGACCTAAAAATACAATACAATACACTACAATACATAATTGATTGGCCACTCCCCATAAGGGCTTTTCAGGGCCAATGAAACGCAATGAATGAAACGACAGACCACAACAACAACTGTTAAAAAATAGTTGGCTATTTACAGAAGCAGCCGAGAAGTTGAACTAGGGACTACCAGGAAGAAATTCAACGAATGGTCAGAATGAGTCTTCCAACACGTGAACTCCGGGTCTAAGTCAAGCGTCCTAACCACTGGGCTGCACTGCTTCCTAAATAATGCTAACCTTTACCTTAGCCTTATTGTTAGAAATAGGGAGGAAATGCTTAGACTAAAAGGAACACTTCACGTTAGATGTCAAAATTGGGTGTGCACCATATCACTTGCATTACTGGACGTAAGTGCAGACAGACCAGCAGGACACGTTATCCATTCAGGACTTACCCGTACATTATTAAATGCCCTAGCTCCCCAGGAATTTTCAGTAGCTCAATGGGTAGAGCATCTGACCGGTGTTACGGAGGTCATAAAAAAGGAAAGGAAAGGAACTTTATTCAAGTGTCTAGTCATTCTAGCACTGCAGCACTAATTGGGGACACTGAAACTGAAATTAACAATTCTTAATGCAAATCATGTCACCTGTTGGTTTTTGAGGAGAGGGAAAAACTGCAGTATCTGGAGAAAAACCTCTCAGTGCAGAGCAGAGCTCCAACAAACTCAACCCACATATGACGCTGAGTCTGGGAAATGAACCCAGGCCACACTGGTGGGAAGTCAGTGCTCTCACCACTCCGCCATCCCTGCACCCCTGGACATAAGGTTCAAATCCTGGCTAGGACTCTGATTTTTCAGTGTTGTCATTTCACGCATTGCCAAGCAACTACCTTCCCAAAGACTGGGTACCTTGGGGCAGCATAGTTAGGTCATTTCATATAATGATGTGGCTAAAGCTACACCTTGCAAATTTTAATCTTTTTTTGTTTTACCTGTTTGCGCTGCACACAGAACATGTTCTTTCTTGAGGATTGGAGGAATGGTTGTCATCTGTGAAATGAAACAACAGAAGAATGACCCAAGCCTTTTCATTTGGCATGTAAATCTGCAGCAAAATTTGTTCACAGATATGCTATTCTCTGCGGTATTGGTTACCTGGGTTACTGTAGGTTTAGTAATTGAGAGGTTCTCTAAACCCTTGAGGACATCACCTCTTATGCCCAGAGAATGGAATGATGTCACTTGTATCTGGTTGTCTCCAGGTGTGAAAGCAGGATTCTGTAGAAACAAAATTTTGGTATGAAACTTACCAGTAAACCAGCTGCCATCAAACTGCACCACCTCCTTTCTTGCCTTGGCCAGCTACTGTGCTGCGGTGTTGGTTAGCAGATTTTTTTCTGCTTTTGAAACACAGATGTTGGCAGTAAAGCCTTTTAACAAACCTGATTACTTACATGTTAAAACTTTATCACTTAAATTCTACACACAAAGGTACACAAAAGTAACAATCTAACCAAACTGATACAATCTTCAGATGATATTTGGGGCATTACAGCCTGTTTGAGTGTAGTGTATTACAAAAAACAGACATTATGTACTAATACATCAATATGCCCAAACATTGTGCACAACTTATTTACCCATTGACTCGCAGGGGTTCCCCATTGACGAGTAAAATCGTCTGGCCGGTTTAGGCCCGTTTGGACGTCAAAGGGGTAAATGGGTGCTAAATGGCTACAAGATGGTCTTAAAAAAAGTTGATGTAAAGTTGGCTTCAAATTGTTAAGTTTGAGCACGAGCCATCATCCAATGTTTCACGAGTCTTTGTGCAAACCTCTAACAACAGAGAGTATGTCGCATGTGCAGGTGTTAAAAAAATATTAAATATTATTAATTCATTCTACAGGATACGTTCCGTGAATTGCGAAAATAAACATTGATTTGTAATGAGACAGTCCCAAAAGCCTTTAGTTAAATGACTCACTTAACTCAATAAATTTACTAGAATACATTAATCTTCAAGCATTTTACAAAGAACACTCTTTCTAATCTACAGTAAGCTTACTTGACATGATGGCTCAATCACAATCTCTCTCCTTCCTCTAGAGACAGATTCCTCTGTCACTGCTATTCTTGGTTTAAGCCGGGTGTTGAGATTGGTCCGATGTGTCAAATCTCTCCGCCTGTTTAATTGCTTTGTGAGTGCAGATTTCATATCCTGTATATGATAGAATATAGCCTTTTAGGGTTAATTTATTTATCATTCCCTTTCAGTGTCTTTCAGTTGGCTATTTACAAGCCTAGTCAACCAAATCCCTAACCACCAAGATCTTGAACTACAGATGGTAACCAGAGTGGAACTTGCATCCAGGAACCTCCGATTTTCAAGTCCGGTGCATGAACATTTCAGTCTCACTGCTCCAACTAAATCCATAAATTTCCACCCAAAATTAATATTATTTGTTTTACAACTTCCCTTAACCCTTTAAGCCCCGAGGGGTTCCCCATTGACGAGTAAAATCGTCTGGCGTTAGACAGAGTAAAATCTGTAAGTGCCATTTGGCACTATCGGGGCTGAAAGGGTTAAACGAGGACATAGTTTTTTCACGCTGTTAGCTTAACCCTTTAAGCCCCGAGGGGTTCCCCATTGACGAGTAAAATCGTCTGGCATTAGACAGAATAAAATCTATAAGTGCCATTTGGCACTATCGGGGCTGAAAGGGTTAAACGGAACTAACAGACAAATAAAGGTGCGATACAAAGCCTTTTTGCTGGCTCACCATAGATCGTTTTACTGGTTTAACTTGTTTTACACGTCTAGTCGGCTGCGGGCCTGATCTTGTATTCACAGCTCTAAAAGCAAAGTGTCCTGCGCATCTCATGTACTTGCAGTCACTCACCTGACAAAAAACATCACAGGATCTTTAACGAACTTTCAACATGATCATCAATTTTGTGGCTTTTTGGGGGCAAGTACAAAACAAAGGTCGCACGTCATTGTTTTACCAAATTATACAGAAACATTAACAACCCTTACCATTTACCAATGCTAATATTAGGCCTAAAAACTTTGTAAACTTTTTGTTTTGGCCTAATTAGGCCTAAGGTTAGCTTTAATAAACGTTTAGGATTCTTTCTAAATTGGTAAAACAATGGCCTGTACATGTGACCTTTGCAAATGCTGGGCGTTTTGGCGCCATAAGTCGCCATGTTGACACAGTTGGTTACTCTACTCAAACCAGCCGCCAATTTCAAATTATATTGAATGCCCTGAGCTGCGGAGTAAAACCACTCGGGGCAGAGTAGAGAACCAACGAACTCAACCCACATGCAGCAGTATGTACAGCAGTATCCCAGGCCACATTGAGAAGAAGAGTGCACGTAACCACTGTCGACTGCGCAAACGCTACTCCGCTGCAGATTTACTCGAAATTGGACAAATTTCGGCCGTGGAGTATTTTAATGGTCCAGTCCGGTTTCCGGACATTATGACATTTTATTACAGGTAAACCAAGCATTTCTGTGTACCAACACGCTTCCATATGCACAAATATTTACCGCTAACTGAGCCTTTACCTTCAAAGTGAGAGATTCGGCAACTGCACTCCACAGAGCCGCAGCCATCTTGGAAACATATCCCATAAAGCAGTTCGCAACGTCTGAGTCGGATCCGAAGTGCAAAGTTTGGATTTAAAAAAAAGACTGACTTTTTTTATCAAGTTACATAATTTTTAATTATTTCAATTTCCGCCACATCACTTCCACAGAAATTATGGGGTGGTCTGTCACATCCAGAATGCTAAACAACATGACGATGACAAAAACCTGAAGCTGAAACATTTTACATTTCAAATGAGCAATTCAAATAGACAGATGTCACTTAAATTCGGTCTCAAAACTGTGAATCAATCGCAAGTTTGCAGATTTCATTCTTTCCCAATGGGATAAAAGGACTCGATCTCGTTTCTAACCTCTCTACTGATCAGGTCAAATACCTCTCATGTTAAAAAAGTGCTAAACAAGAACCATCTCTTTCCAAATCCCCAGCATTTTAAACAAGTGAGGAAGAACTCTTTCCAAGGTCAATCTTGTTTTTAATCGATGATGTTTTATTTTTTGAGATCCACCTATTTTTTCCATGTTAAGACTTGTTGATCACGGGTTAAAGGATCTTCCTCTGGCGTCACGGAAGTGTTACTCTTCTCTCACGTAATTACCAATTTTATTCAGTGTCCTCCAAAATATAAGATCCGTTTTTATTCCGTTTGTACCAACACCCTCGATGCGCGTGTACTAAATTTGAAATTGAATAAATACTAATGCATAGATGTTTCCTTCTTCGCAAATATCAACCTCACACCAAATAGATATCAATATCCAACACACAAAGTTCTTTTGGACATAGGGCCACGACCTCCACGCTCGCCCAGGGTCCTGTCAGGCCCCCAACGTACATCATCTACCCACTTTAGGGACGGAAGGACAAACGAAAAAATGTATATATTAAAATTGAAAAAGCACACTTGATTTGTTTATTCTTTGTAATGTCCTGTCAACAGTGTATTGTTTACAAAGACGGAGGCCTTTAAACGCCCTTAGTCTTGCCAAGAAAAACAAATTATTGTCAGAGAAAATAACAGTCACTGACACACTGCAATGGTAGAATACATGAAAAACGGAAATGAAGTCTCCTGTGTTCAGAAGTTCACCCAGATATGGAACAAAATGAAAGAAAACTCGGATATTTCTTTTTTTTTTTTCTGAGTTTCAACGATTGGTTTAATCCGTAGTCTGTGATCGGCTCTCTCGCCGAAGTTAGAAATCGACTTTTGTGCTAGTCTACAATCTTAGTTATACGCCTCATCCACGCTAATGCATTTTCGTCATCTGCTAAAAAAAAACTGTTTTAAAAGTGGAGACCATGCACGTTCTGGTATTGACCTCCAGCCTCCGCGTGATAGTCAACCACTTTACCGTGGATACCAGGTACGTTCAGCCATGGAAACCATTAGGGAGTTTAAGATCTACGACGCCGACGTCGACGAAAACGTCACCTCAAAATATAACGTTGCACTATCGTAAGTTTCTCGCGGTTTGGCCACCTCGTTCGCGTCTTACAATGTGGCCGAAGTATCCTAAAAATAAATTGGTACGAGCGGTTTCAGAGCAAAAATAGAGAACGAAAGATTCACATTTGAACGCTCACGTTGTCGTCAAAACCTCAAATTTGGTGATTTCAGTCGTTGTTGCGCAGAGAACCGCACGAATATGAGCTAAAATGCGTGAGCACGTGCAGCACGATTATTTTTCCTCTTTTAACCAATGATATTGTTGTTTCGTGGCGTTCTCGTCGACCACCGCGTCGTAGATCTTAAAGTCCCTAATAATTCACCAGCAGACAAGCAACGTGCAACTAACGTGATGCCCAGGTTAGTGGTATTTTTTGCGTCTACAGAATCTACCCACCGCCTTCCCTCAAAAAAATCGGCCTTCTGGACACTGCTTTTCCTGAGCGTTTTACCCTACAGGTTTCTTAACTGAAAAGGACGCAGTTCAAAAGTAGTATAATTGTAATATTCCCAAGCTTATCTAGCAGGCTAAAAGTGTTCTACTAAACTGTGAGGAGACCGAAAAAAACAAATTAAAGAAGAACAAATAAAATGTCCATTTAAGCTAAGAGGGAAAAACCTGGATACCCGAAAAAACCCTCTGGGAGCAATAAGCTCTGAACCACAACTGACTCGGCATTTTGTCCAGAGTCCCCTTTCGGGCGAATTTCAGGAAACATAAATCCCTCTGTATCATCAGAAGGGAAAAATTTCAAGGTATGAAATATTTTGTTTTTTCAGGTTCTGGTCTTGAAAATATGTTAAAAGACCAGCTTTCTAGAATAAGCGGATCGCAGTTTGAAAAGTTGCTATTCGGGCCCGAAAACGTTTCGGAATTTTTGAGAAACGGGCCCCCGGAATCATCGAAGACAGGCAATATTTGCAGGCGCTTTTTACTTCATAGTTTTCAATCGTTTTCTGAGCCCCGGCGTCATCGATTTCAAATGGCTCCGGTTTCTCCTGTCTACACTTAAACTGGGGTGTTTTCAGAACGCTACTCTTTTGAAACGGTTTTCGAAAGTCCGTTTTCACATCAACTTAACGTTTTCGGGCGAAAAGGCCTACAAACGTATGCGTTTAAAACCCATTAGTATGGGCTGATGGGGCCTTATTGGTTGCCATCGCAGCAGGTGGGTTTCTCAGCCATGATGTCGTTTCATTTGTAATATATCTTTCCCGTCTCACTGTCTTGGAACGCACTTGAGTATATCGATAAAACATGGACTGATTTACTATACAAATTGTTCATTCATTATTCCGTGTTCTAGCCTGAGGGAGTAACTGGACTCGAACACATGTCCAGGAAATCGTGCTACACAGCAGCTCTGTCACCTGAGCTATCATGCTATCTAGGAGATGATCAGTTTGCGACTTCATTCGTTTTCTTGCCCGCGGTGAATATTCTATTCAATTTGAACCGAAGATTGTGACGACTCTAAGCTAAAAGTGCATTCTATTCTTCTTTAGTAGATGGTTGTTACGAAGGGCTGGCACCCCAAACTTTTAAAAAATGTTAAAGAATTTTCAAGCCATCAACTACCAACCTTGAATTTGATAGGTCACTTACAACCTAATTAAACACTTGACAATTTACATCATCATAATCCTTACGTATCAATTTGATATGAGACGTGAGTTTTCTCGATGACCAGAAAAGGCGATTCGAGTGAAGAAATGATCAAGTCGGACTCACTTATACTGAATAATTGTTAGTGGTATTCCATGAAACAACTAAAATATTTAGGCAAAACTGCTTGACTTTATCGATCGAGATTTGATCGCAGTACCCAGTCCAGGCCTTTAACGCCTCGTGGAGACAAATTATCGCTGGAAAGCACTACAATGCGAAACACTGATCACGCTATCAGTCTTGCTTGAATGGAGAATTACAGCAAATAAAAATAGTAAGTGTACTGTTTTTAAATTCGAGAGCTCATCGTAGTAAAGAAAAAGAGGTCTACCAATGGGAAGACTACGAGGTCCTACAAATCAAATCAAATGTTTTCCTCCTTTCACGTAACAGGAAAATCGGAGGTACCAGAGAAAAACCTCTGTGTCGAGATTATAGAACACGAATACTTGCAAACCTCATCAAAATTAAACCCTCGGTTAAATTTGTTGAAGGCCGCGAGTGCTACTGACTGTGTCAGTGTGACCCTGTTTCATGCTCAGAAATGGAACCCATCCTCTTTGAAACGGTATGAAGTTACATTTTCACCAAATTTTAAAATTTTTAAAAATATATCCATCTCTGGTATGTTTTTTAAAAAGAAGTTTACTTTTTTTTTCAGACGGGGTTTCCATGACATCGGCTGTTAGAACACAACGGTATCAAATAAACATGCCGTGAAAGTTTCCTACAGATTTGTCAATTCACGCGGATTTCTGCCAAGTCATTTACGCATGATTCCTCCAGATCGGAAGCCAGTAAGATAATCCGCACTGCTGACGAAAGAAATTGCAAGCCTTACAGCATGACCCATCAAACTTTTCTCCTGACTACTTTATCGAAACCAACCCCCCCCCCCCCCCCCCCCTACAAATTCACAATTTTCTTCTTTTTTTTCGGATTCTTTTTTACGATACGGATACTTTGGTTATCTTCCTGCCATGTGCTTAAAGTAATTAGAAATGTTTCGGCAGCGCCAAACTTTGTGGTCTAATAATTGCTCATTCGAAAGCTGAAGACATGTGTACAAAAGGAAACCTATGTTGATTTTGACAGCAAAATAGAAGAGCCAGATTCGTTTCATGTTCATGCACGTAATGTTTCAGTTCTTCCATAAAATTGTTTAAAGCGGAAGATCTTTTTTTGCTACGTTTATGCAAATTATCTTTTCAACGATTGAGTATAAGTGAAAAGATTGCCTGATGAGTCACTTAAGTAGAGTTTCTTCGGTAAATCTCTAACTTTTATTAGTAAGATTTCTTGACGCATAACATAGATACTTATAATTTTATAGACATGATTTGAAGGTGCTCGGAGGCGTTGGTAGTCGCCTTTGCCTGACGACCGGAAAGTTGCGATTAAATTCAGAAATGAGGCAACTAACTCTTGGTATGGTTTGGATGTAAAGACAACTCATATGCGTACCTAAAAACATCAAGTTCTCCGAGTCGACAAAGGGAATTAATTAGGAATATAACAATACTTCCTATTCAAGGAACACGGTGAGATTCTTTCAACATATTTTGACCGCTTTTGAAAGCGGTTCCAAAAAGACTTGTAAAACATATTTTCTCGTTTTTTGAATATAACAGCTGAAGTAATTAGTCACATTCGGGAAGCAACTTTAGCACGTCAGGCGAAGGTGTTGTGCTAAACGAGGACAAAGGACAATCGGGTTTTATAAATAAGGACTGCAGAAAGTCATTTCCGCTTTTGGATTTAGTTGCCGGCTAATGCAGTTATCTGATTGGTTTATTTTCACTTCTGGTAACTTAGAATAATTAAGAATGACAGTCACGTGATACATTTCAACTAAGCTTTGAAGCCAAAGTGCGCTTGATTTCCGATACGGCCTAATTTCCAGAGAGATTCTCTTACCGCAAGGGATTTGATCTTGCTTCTTGTATGAATTGGTTGTGAGTTCAGTAACGTCGCTATGGACCTCAGTTTCAAACATGGCAGACGGCATACTCAAGTTTTAAGTCTCTGGGCTTGGTTTTGTTTTGTCTTGTTAGGTAAGCACACTTCGGCCTTAAATTATTAGACACATCTTTGCCGCTATTCAAAAGGGCCAGGATTGCGTTCGAAAAAAATTTTCGTTTTCACTGCTGCAGGTTTGCCCTTCAGCGCGTGAAAACAAGTAATTCGCCATCTTATAATCTTGAAGTATTGTTTGAAATGCTCTTCAAGATGGTTTGTCAGCGAAATGAGGCTCCTTATTTTGTCACCTTCGGAAATTAGAGGGAAAGCAAATGCACTCAGTCGGCGACATCTTTTGTTGTCTATCTGTTATTTATCCTCGTTCTTGCTGGTGTCTTTTAAAATCGGAATTGCAAACTTCAGTGTTTTTTTTTCATTGTCTATCGCATAGCTTTAACAGTCGTTAAATGTCACAAGTATTGGATAAGGAAAAATTCTCTAGTGGCGGCGGTAAGCGATGGAGTCAACATGTGGAACGCGTTCCTAACATTTTGTTCTGTCATTTCAGGTTCATCGCTTACTTATTCGCAATCAACTCTCACATGGAATGCACAACCAAGAAATCAGACAGTGGAAAAAGGAGTGACTGTCACGTTTCGATGTTCAGCGTCCTATGGAGGGAAAGCTATAGAATATCACTGGGTAAAGGATGGAGAAAATATCCAAACAGACTCGCTGTCTCGGTTTAGTATACAAGATGATGGTACTTTAGAAATTACGAGTACACAACTCGATGATCGAGGCGAATATAACTGTTATGTCAAAAGACAAGGCAGAACGAGAACTCTGGGACACAGCAAATCCGCAACGTTAAGTGTCACAGGTAAGCGAAAAGCACTTTCACGAGTGAGCATATAGTTCCTCTATCACGAGATTTTTAAGGGCGTAAATTTGTCCTGCTCTATTTAACTGAGATTGTAGTTTGATCATCACTTATAATCGAACATCACTGAAATTGCAATTTGTGTGTTTTTTTCCAATTATAAACAACGTAACGGTGTTCCCTTTGTCAGATGGCAAGGAAAAGTGTACAGATATCTCTAAGATTCTACGGTATCAAAACTTTCTTCGCCTGTCTCATTAACTAGAACTTTTTATGAAATCAAAAAGTGACAGACCAGAAATTAACAAGTTGCTTTTAATTTCTCCGCTAAATGTTCATTGTGTTTGCTTCTGTGCTTTTAAGTGTCGAAATCTGGTCTTGTTTCTGAATTGCGCTTTTTTTCGGTTCTCGTGTATTTGGACGGTATCGTTCTCTGGACATTCTTAATGTCATGTCTTTTAAAGATGTTTATTCTGCTATTTCATCTCTCTTCCTTGGGGTGCAGATTGTCTACCGCTTTTCATTTGTTGCTACCGTGCAGTAAAGGTGTTTTGAAGGTAATCAGGATTTCGAATCTTTGAAACGTGATCGCCTACTTATTTTTTATTTTGCATGGAACAATTATGCATTCTTGCGGTAATCCTAGCGTTTTCTCCGCGGATTGCCTCTGCGCTTCAAACCACGCCGCAATGAAGAATTAAGGCGTTAAATATCCCTTGTAGACATTCTGATATATGGCTTGGCACTGCCTCTGTAGTCTAAAATGAACTCTTTTTGATGTACAAGGCGAAGCAATCTCTTACTCTATAAGCGATCAAGGATAACATATGAGAGAGAATTCAATTCTAATCATGTAACGCATCAATGAAATTAACCTTTAAAATTATTTTCCTTTAATAATGTTTGTCGATGTATTTTGCTGATTTATTAGAGTGATTTTAGTCCTGAAATTTAAAATATTGTACTGCACGCTGATACTGCGTTCATTCGAAGTCAACTTTGATTTTCAATCATTTATAATTATTATTATTATTATACAGAATTGACATATTCTTTTCACTAGAAGATAATTAGCATGTGTTTAAAACAGCTGTCGTTTGCATCTCCACGCCGGGAAAATTTTTCATTGCGAATTCATAAACTTTTAAGGTTTCTTTGGCGGCGGCGCTTTCGGTATTGTAGTGTGTTGGTCAACTTTAATTGTCAACGCTCCTAAACTTTTCTTATTTTGATTTTGGGAAGGGAATAATTTTGTTTGGTCCCATTGTGTATATTGATTTTGTGGCTGAAGGGGTTTATATGAACTGTTCAAGTGAGTCCATGACATTGATATGAGCCTTTTTAGATATTCCTGTAAAATAGAAGGTCATACAGTTTGTGTGATTCGTCAGCTTGATTTTTATACCTCCGTTAGTTAGAGTGAGAGGTATTGACTTTACTCTGTCTAACGCCAGACGATTTTGCTTGTCAATGGCGCTTCAGGGCTCAATGCGTTGACCATCAAGGTCCAGCTCGTGCAGTCAGTGTTATGTCCCCTTTGAAGAAAATTTTTTTCTGTTACAGACGGGAAGATTTATATCCTTGCACTGTTAACACCTTGGCTCAAGACATTCTTTTGGGACTAAACCTTATCTCTAACCTCATCTAAGATTTAGATTTAATCCTGATATCCTTAGGGCACGTCATTAATAAATTCTGTATTTAAAATTAATGCATCTCTAGGTAGGTAGTTGCAGTAAATTGTTAGACAACGATAATAGTTTGTGTTCGTAGCAGGTCCTTAAAGAAGGTGTCCAGATTAAAGTAATATGTGTAGTCAATGTTGCTGCTTTCTGCACATGCTGGCTACAACAATTTATCAAGGTGTTTGTCAAAACAAAGATAAGGTGGTGTTACAAAGTAATAATTTAACTGCTTTATTTTCTGCATTTGAGCAGAAGAACCAAACCTGCTCATTGAAATGCTGAGTTTTTGAATTTGAAGCTTATAAGGTTTATTTTCGTTGTTGATATTATTAATGTCATTAAATGCTTTGTCGCCTTGAGATTGCTGTTGTGATTTAGTGGTGAACACAATTGGCAAAGACAAGGTGTATGACCGTATGCGACGTATGCAAAATATAACGCACTATTAGTTTCGAGTGGTGCAGCTTAATTGATTTTTGTGGTGAACTTTGGGTCTCATTATCCAGGATGAAGGTTTCTGTTTTAAGCCTTGAGACTGGACTATATGTTATGAAAAGTAACCTATAATGATGCATTATTAGGCCAATTTTCTGCTTTGGAATAAGGTTACAATAATAATAATAATATCATCATTATTAGTACATATAATACCACTTAAGTGAATAGTGCACTTTCCATGCATGCATTTTGATTGACTATCTTGGAGTTGAATAAGCAATTCAGATTTACTTGATAAGCGCTTCTGGTTTGGATTTTGTTTCCAGTTGTCTTGGATTCAACTTCCACGCTTTGTAAAATTTAATAGACAACAGGCCATTTGCACTAAGAGGTCATGTGACATAGTTTTCATGAAAATGAAAGCTATATGATTTTGCCTTCGAAAAACGATTAGTGGGTCATATCTTAAACATAATAATAGTGATTTGGTTTTTCAAACCCGCACCATTTTCTTAAAATGAGTAAGTTCCTCGCTGGTCACGTGACCGAAATGTGATTTTTAAAATTATGAATTACTTCTTTCTGAACACAAGCTTTGCACTTAAACTTCAAGGAGGATGTTGAAAAAAATATGTGCTAACGTTTACAGCACATCTGAGCGTAACTATTAAACGTTTAACAAGATATAAGCAAAAAGTAGTTTTGGCCGCCATATTGGAGGGCAAGAGTATGCCCTCCAACATGGCGGCCAATACAAATCATACTGCTTTGTTGAAAAATCAAAGTGCCATAAAATATCTTCCTTAAATGCGTTTCCTCTCAAATTTCGGGTGTAAGCTAATTTTTATGTGCTCTGTCAATTTTTTGCATCAGCAAGATTCCAACTCATTGTTTAAAGGAAGCAATGGTCACGTGACCTCTTAGTGCAAGTGGCCTACTGGTATTAAAAGTGGAGTGCCTGTGAACTAGCTTGATAGCTACATGAAAGTGGTGCACTTTCACTGAAAACGAAGCATTTACATTTTTTGACATTTACATATTCACCTCATTGTTGGTGAAAGTGGTAGATATCTACCCTTGTTTGGTGAATATTATTACTCCAGTCTGGTGCATGGGAATTACCAGAATGACACCACATATTTTTCGAACCCATCTTATCCTGTTGTAGATTGTAAGTCAAGGTAACAGTCTGAAACTATATTCTTGACCCCTTTTTCCTCAGTTCTAAAATGTTGCTATGTTTATGTGCCAATGTTCTCAATATTTTTATCTTTAGTAGTGAGTCCTTTTTTCTTGTATATATTCTTAACTAGCTATATTTTGAGATAAAAAAAGAAGTGTATAAGACATAAACCTTGCACTAACCTTAGGTGATTTCCTTTTGTCAGAACTGATCAGCCAGACCGGTCAGTTTGGAGGAATTAATGCACGATAATCTCTTGCATTCTTCTGGAGGAGTAAAAATCATGTTCAAAGCGTGTTGATTTGTCCTCCCAGGAAGTATTAACTTTTTAAGCTTGTAAGGATCGAAACTTGTGGAGACCTCTTGTCCTGCCATTCACAAGGGGTAGATGGGACCGTGGATAAAGCTGGACGTATACCACTTACATGTACATCACACTTGTGCTGCATTTTTGAATTGTAGTCAAGTCCTGACAAGTAGTGCACAACGTATAGTGGCTCAGTTGGTTGAGCACTGGGCTACCATGTGGGAGGTTGTGAGTTCGACTCCGGCCGAACCAACGGTCAGGGTCTTTAAATAACTGAGGAGAAACTGTGCTGCCTCTGTAATTACACCCACAAATGTTCACGCTTTGAAGTCTTTCAGATAAGGACTATTACACACACATTCCTGAAGAATTGGGGGGGGGGGGACCCTAGTGTTGTGGTCTGTCCTCCTTTCACATACATACATGCTTGGATTGGGTGGGTGGGTGAGATCAATAATAATGGACTGATAGTGGTTGCCAGAGGCACCTTTACAAGCTTATGTCCAATCTCACCCTAGGGAGGAAAAGAGTAATTCAATTATTGTAAATAATAACTCTTTAACCGTAAATGTGACCTCTCACGCGAAAGCTTTCCTTGAGTTATCCATGCAAATGGCCAAATGCATGGCAAGTGGACAGATAAAAACAGGTAGGAAAGTCATTCTCACGGGTAGCATGAACCATCAAACAAATTAATTATAATTAATTACAACTGAACGGCCGAGCAAGTTTTGGCGACAGATGAGATGGAACAGCATTGAACTTTACAAGCAACACACCATGAAGAGTTACACAGGTTATTAAAATATAACAATCGAAAACATCGCAGACTTAAGTCTCAATATTACGTTGTTAAACCATTTTATATGAAAGACTTTGTGGCGCTTTAGATTGAAATCGCTGCAAGACATTCATTTATTGGCCCGTGCATAGTTGATCAAATTTTGTTCAGTCCAGCGCAACACAACAATGCCGAAACTATCAACCCATGACTCCTGACTCCCAACAGAAATTTGCATAAAATGGTAGTTGAACATCACATAGTTTTCTCAAACCCTTTTTTTTTGCACCAGCTCCATGAACATATTATAACAAAGAATTTTGTTTAGAAACCCAAGAATTATTGTATAGAGCAGTCGTGGCTCAGATGGCTAGTGCGCGACTTTCGGAACGAGAAGTCCCCGGTTCGATCCTCAGTGACTTCAATGTCTGTTTTGACTTTCCTCTGATCTGTGTAGCTATAGCTTTAAGTACCCGTAAAACGGAGCACTGACAGAGGGAGGGGGGTAAAGGGTGCACCGTCAGCTTACATTGATACCGGCCTCGTAGCTGAAGAAATTACCAACGTTAAATAAATAAAGTGACTTTAGCTTTAAAGTGAAGATTTTTGGTGTCCACTGACAAAAAAAGACTGCTAGTGTGCAGCTGCCTTTGCATGTCATTCGCAGTTCCAAAAAAAATTATAACTTTTAAATTGTACAGGGATAAAGATGAGAAATGCATCACTAACAGTAAACTGAACTTGATACCGGTAATTCATGTTTTAAGTCCTTCGATCATTTTTACTTTCACTGTGAAGAGGATAATTATAACACAAATGCCGCATTTTTTGCAAGGATATACGAGTCATGCTCACGGGTGGCAAGTTGTGTTACACGAACAGCCAGCGTCTTTTTTTACATGGATAGCCAGGGTCGTTTAAACGACGCATGGGAAGTTGAGTCGTTGAAACAACATCTCAGGTCGTTCTCACTGCTTTTGAAGAGCTTTGAACAACTATCTGTGAAAAGTGACTTACTGTAAGGAATGTTTATCATCATCATCATCATCATCATTTCACACCTTAAATGTTATCTGGCTACTGTAACCAGCCTCAGTCCCAAGCAGTGCTACTTCCTCCAGAAATGCGCTTCTTAGATCACTCCAATTTCCTGGAGGCTTCTTTGTAAATTGCTTGTCACCATACCCAAAGCCCCAACCACTGCATGTGTCACGATAACATTTACACTCTGCAACTTCTTTCCTTAAAAAAATCTTATTTTTTTTATTGTTATTAGTTATAACTAGTGGTAATCAAAGATTATGAGAGTGCGTTCGACGCCGTCATGTAAATATATATACCCAAAATAAATGATTTCCCTATCTGACTTGAATGTCAAAGTCCGATTCCAGCTAAGTGGTCCCCTGTACAAACTGCAATTTTTTGATATGTTGCGTGACATCGCCAGTTTCCGTAGGCTCACAATTTTTACCCTTCAAATTTCGGGCTAAATGTTCTCACATTAACTGCAAATGTTTGAGCGTAAAAGCTAATTCTCGGCTGGAAGTGGCACAAACATAAGCAAACATTTGCAATCGTCTGCTCGTTTATCGGCAGTGTAAACAAACTCCTTGCAACTGATTCAAGTATTATCCCCGATGAATGAAGTAGACAATATTAATAAATGCTAAGCTCAAAACGTTTAAATAACATCATACTCGAAAGGAATATTGAATATAGTACTTACCCAGCTTCAAAGTTCCACCGCAAAAAGGTAAATCCAACGCTAGCACAAAGAAAGAAAGACCAAAGATCAGCCGCAAAGACGCGCTCACATGGCCTGCTCACATGTTCACAAATTTGTCACGTTTTAGTAACAGTACCTGAGTGAGTTTACTGGCCGTGACATGCCCCTGCAAAAATCGAGCTGGGAGGCAATTTTGGTGTCCTTTCAGGAATGTGGATTTTTCCTGCATATAACCGTGCACAGGACAACCACCTCTCGAAAGCCACAGGTCAAAATTAGGCTTGCGTTCCACAAACGCAATAATATAATAGTTGCAGTGTAATAAATTGTCATTAGAGACAGATGATGTTAATCGTACAGGACTTGTAAGCCCATGAGTGGTTTTGTCGCAAAGATTGAAACGAATCTCTATACAAAAGAAAGGGAATGTTACATTCTGCCAGTTTCAGTCCTAGCAGTATAGCAGGACAAGTATTATTGGTCAAACCTTGTTTGAATGCAGGGTTTAAGCATCCAAACTTGTAACCAGGTCATAAGTTCATGTCCTGTTAAAGCTTACAGTCTTCATTTTTTGGATTCCATTATGTATTTAGTTTTTTTGTCTCTATAAAAGTAACCAGCTTGTAAGAGGGGTGTTTCTTAATGTGCTGCTCATTTCAGATTTAAGTAGAAGTGATAACTGCATATATTGGAGAGTTTGTTGTCTTTACCTTCAGGTTTATGCTCAGCTGTTCAACTCTCCATCAGATCAGATTTTGGAGGTTATACAATCCTTGCAGGCAATCCTTTTCAGCTGCGGTGTAAATGTTACATGAACCCCCCTGGGACATATGCATTCACCAAGGATGGCTCATCAGTGACCACAGATAGTCGTGTCACCATAGATCGGAACAAACTGTATCTAAACAATGCAACTGAAAGTGACAGTGGGGAGTATTCGTGCCTGGCAACATCTGCAGATTCTTTACAGAGAGTGACGCCAACTAAAAATTTGCCTATTTCAGTTGTCGGTAAGTGTTATTAGACTGGGGTTTGAATGCTAGATTCAAATGTTTGTGAAACTCAGTCTTTTTGTCATGCATGTAATTCACAGGTACATGTATACCAAACTGGCATGTCTTGACTCGATTATTTCCTAATTACTGTAGGATGGTTTAACATCATTCTGTTCTTAGCAGTACCAGTCTTGTCTTGTTTCTCCTGAGACCACCATTTTATCCTCAGCTTATCCTTTCATACAATGTAATAACGTATCCAGAAGCTTCATGTACCAAAGTGGCATATTTTCACATGTCTATTTGCTCATTTCTGCAGATTGATCCAACATCATTCTGTTTTTAATAGTACCTTTATAGTACCAGTCTTGTGTCATTTCTCTTGAGACCAGCCTTTTATCCCCAGCTAATGATGAAACCTTTGTTGTGGGAGAATCACTGGAGAACCCTCAATGAATTTGAATTGTGCAACTCTTTTTTAGCCTAACGAGAGGGTTGTAAGTTTCTCTTTCCAGCAGTGACTAACATCCAACTTTTCCCCCTAGAATTTCTTCTTTTAATGTGATAGAGCAAAGTAACATTATACATTTACAGGATTACCTTGTTAATTTCATTGTTTTCATGCACATGTGAATTCTTTGATTATGTAGTTTTGATAAAAGTGACCATTCTTGGTTGATGTGGATCTCATTAGAAGCAAGAGAACATTTTTTCTCTCTTGAGTCTTGCAGATTGGATACATGTAGTTTTCTAATGTAATCCTAGACTAATGTTCTCACCTCTTAACAGTGGGACAGCACCCTCGGTTTCAACTTCCTCCTCCAACCAAGTCAATGGTTTTAGAAGGCAGCCAAGTTGACATCCCTTGTCAAGCCATTGGTAAACCTGAACCATTGATCAAGTGGTATGCAGGAAGTGATACTAGCCCATTGCAGAATGACTTGAAGTACAACATTGCTGCAGATGGGACATTACAGATACAGAGTGTTGGCAAACGTGATGCCCAAACCTACACATGTACAGCAGAGAATTTGGTTGGCACAGTTGAGAAGGACACAGTTGTTGAACTGGCTTGTAAGTATTTTTTTCTGCTGTCAAATTATCGCTTTTTAGCTATTATTACAATGAAAGCTAATGCCACACAAAATGCTGGCAAGGAGAAAGTGTGGTCATTCAGTTACAGGCTGCCAAGGACAGAATGAAAAAGAAGTCTCAGGGCAATTCTGTATCTGACGCGTCCCTTCTTTGGGACAGATGATCCTTATTAGTTCTTACGTATTAATGAACCGTAAGGCAAATGGTTTGTTATTACAGAGTTGGTGTGCATGTTGCCTGTTGGTGCTTGTAGTCATTGGCTCAGACATTTACTGCTTTATTTAATGAGGCTAAATGTGATTTAAGTAAAGTCATAACCAAGGCAATGCAGTGTTTTTTTTTCCTGTGATACTCCAGGGAGGTTTGCTTGGGCATTGCCGTGTGCTTAATTGGCTCCAGTTGCTTCTTCGTTTGCTTGCTTCTTTTCCCTCCCTCCCTCCCATATTGAGGAAAGTATACATTTCTCACACTGGTATTTCTCACTGATGGGTTGACAGGTGCCTGAGAGGTGGACTGTGGCTTGGTTGCCATGGTGACTTCCTTGGAGCTGAGAAGAGTGCTGACTCTATGTTACGGCACCAACTGTACCCCCCAATAAATTGGCATAGTGTGTTACTGGTAATCTTATCTTACTTAAGTAGCTTAGATTCTCATAGTCAGTCTCCGTGGCATGCATGAGCATGTCCTTTTTGAATGGGTTGTCAGGACTTATTGTCTTTCTTTGGTCCCAGAAAAGTTACCCTGCTCATTCTCACCTTTTTGACAGATTTAGGTCCTGTCACCGTTGAGAAAGAAAAAGTATATGTGCTGGTTAATGAGAGAATTGAAGTTCACTGCAACAAACCACGTGGAAATCCAGAACCAAACATCACCTGGGAAAAAGGTGGAGAGAAATTACCAAGGAGATTTGGTGTAGAAGGCTGTTGTACTCTTTTGAATAACAAAACAAGGAAGAAAGATTCTGGAGTATTTACTTGTACAGCCAGTAACGGTTATGGGAGCTCTCATGTGAATGTGGAAATTATTGTTTCGGGTAAGCTTAAACTCTTATTAAAGAACTTTTTTCACACTTGGCAAGCGTGCTACATGTAGCAGAAGGTGACTCATTGCTTAATAGTGGAGCTCTGTGCGCCAAAGGCGTGCACATGGAGCACCATGGGTAAGGAAGTACTTTATGATAGCCCATCTGTGGGAGAACATTTTAATTTCGTCACCATACATCCATCCCTCAATGTATGCCAATATTATGAAACTCTGTGGTGCAACTTATGTCTTTTGACGGGAACATCTATGTGATCCATGTTATGGTTAATTGACACATGTCAAAACAAGGTATCTGCTGGCCAGTATCGCGTCACCATATCACAGGCTCAAGTTCAAAGTTCATCAAGGTCAGCGTTTTTTTTTTTGTCAAGTTGACCCTGACCAGGTACTGGTTTTCGATTGGATTGCAGGCTCAAGCCAGGTTAACTTATTGTAAGAATAAATACCCTGGGATCTCTGCTTGTAAACTTGGCTAAATCTATTTAACAAATGGATTCCATGTTGCCTTGCATCTGTTCAGTAATAGATCACAGATGACGTCAAAATGTGGTAAGAACAAAAAAGTGGCACACCAGGCGATAGCCGAGTGTGTCATTGATGTTCTTACCACATTTTGAGGTCTTCTGTGATCTATTACTGAACAGACCCAGGGCAACATGGAATCTATTTGTTTTATTATATATAATAAAGAATTAAACTTTATTCACATAAAAGCTGATGGTGACGTCAATCGTGCGTCTGTCCTCTATAGATCATAGGCAAGAACCAATCAAAATCCGTGAATAACTTGGGTTATTATATAAACATGTATATTCCTATGACTTTAAAATGCCTTCATTGACTTGAAATCCCTCTGGGGTAAGACACCAGATGATGGCAATCCAAGTGTATGGCAATCCAAGGCTAGTTTTGAGACTGGTTTTTGTTGGCTTGAAAACCCTCTGGGGTAAGACACCAGATGATGGCAATCCCAAGTGTATGGCAATCCAAGGCTAGTTTTGAGACAGGTTTTTGTTGGCGAATACAGTCTTAAAATTTAAATGAACTTGAGAAAACTGCGAACAGACTTTCTATTTTCTAAAGCGACCTTCACATGACAAACCAAATTTGGCAAACTTGAGTTGGCAAACTCAAGTTGACGTGTGTGAAAGGCACAACAACAGTTGTGAAACATGTTGGTGAGAATAGAGACAAGTTCTATTTGTCACCCACATGTTTGACAACTGTTGTTGTGTCTTTTACACACACCAACTTGAGTTTGCCAACTTCAGTTTGCCAACTTCAGTTTAAGTATTGGTTTTATTTGAAACATATTTTCTTTTGATTATTATTGCCTTAATTTCTGTTTCCATTTAAGCTATAGGGCTGGTTTTCACTAGTGAATTTAGTCATAGTCATAAGAGCACTTACAACTTAGTAAAAATCAAAAATCAGAGTTTTACGCAGAGTCATACATTTGATGGTAGCAGTGTCAAAAGAATCAGAACGGTCCCATTTTCTTCTGATTCTGCCTATGACTCTGTCACTTATGGTCAAGTAAAAACATCGTCAGAGTTGTAATGAGAAATGGAAGAACTAATCAATCCCAATACCAGTTCTCAGGCCCTCTGAGTTTGGGCATCATGTGTGTTCCTAACAAATGGTGGGAAATTTGTAGTTATATAAAATTAATTATCTTTCCAATATACACAAAAAAATTATGACAAATTAAAGACATGAGCATGACATTGACTGAAAGTAGAATCCATAGTCACCTAGTCAAAGTTCCTTGATGTGGGTAGCTTACTCTCCCAAAGCTGCTTGGCTTCGATAGATGTCTCAAATCCAAACTTGCTTTTTTTTCTGAGTAAGTTATTCCTATGACGCCTCTGTCTGCACAAAACAATGATTAGCAGTAACCAAAAGAGAAGTTGCTCCTCTGTGTCCTCCAAGACGTCCGCCATGTTTTCTGGACTTGAAAGAAGCATTTTGATTGGTTTATTCTTTGGCTTCCACTTATGACTCCAACAGTGTAGTTTTCTTTAGATTGTAACTTTAGCAACTCATATCTGCTTCAGATTCCATCAGTTTGATTTCCGCTAGATCAGATAGATCTGTGCTGCTGATTACGACTCTGACACCGACTCTGCAAGTGAAAGTCTTAATTACTGTGTAACATGCTCTGTTCATCCATTCCTTCAAGCACTTTAAGTTTCTCCAGTTTTTGAAAAGTAAGGGAATTCAAATCAAATGGAACTCTGTTAATTTGCATTGAAGGGGAAACTTACATGCTGAAGTTGCATTTTCTGTTATAGAACTGCCAGAAATAATTACCAAACCTAAAAACCAGACTGTAAAAGAGGGAGAAACGGTTTATTTGGATTGTGAGACAACGTCTCATCCAAAAGCAAAAATCTCATGGTTCAAGGATGGGACTCCATTCGTAACAACCGGAAACAGTAGGCCTTTTCTGCACAAAAATGGGACTCTGGTCATCACCAAAGCAAAGACCTCAGATTCGGGTACTTACAGTTGCATTGCTGATCACCCAGGTGGCTGGACAGAAAGTGCAGTGGCGAAAGTGGAAGTGATGGGTGAGTACTGTGGTGGTTAGACCACCACTTATGTGCAAATTTCCTCTTTGACTTATGCCAGATTTTTCTGCTTTAAAGGCTCCTGTGCCGTAATTAGCATGGTATGCAAAGTGCCTTTGGTTACTGAGATGATGACCTGTCCACTCACTACATTTTGGCTGACTGTTTTGTCTCGCATGTCTGATTTTGACTTTCAAGTAATTTTGTTGATTCGTTAGAGAACTTGCATTCTTTGGTAAGGCTGATCAAATTAGAGGCAGATTACGGGCTGTTATAACTAAATCAAGGTTGTGAATTCACTAGGTTTGTTTTGAGGGTTTTGACAATATTGTTTAGTGGCTGGCTTGAACTGGTTCAAGAGCCACTTACAGTATAAATTACTTTTTACTGGGTTACCAGTATGGCAATCCCAGTCAGAAAGTGGGTGGGATTTGTTCGTTTTATTTATTTTATTTTTTTCCGTGTCGGTAAAAGTCTTGCCTGTCACTCCCCTGGTAAGTGGTGTCTTTGTGCATAGAGCCTTCTGCGCGTATTTTCTTAGGATCGAGAGGGTAGTGGAAATGCGTAGATTTCTCTGGTGGACACAGTAGAATCATTAACTAAGCCTGCAATGGCGTCAAAATTCATGTAACGCGAATGGCGTTTTAGTGGATCTTTGAACAAAATAATTATACCCTTATGAAGCTCAATAATGGCAAATCAATTGGATACTGAACAAGACAGGCGGTGGAACCGTAAAAGCGATGAGTAATAGACTTCGAGAACAATCTGTGGCCCGTCGAGCCGTCTTTTACCAAGTGTGCTGTTATGTAGAACACTGAAGATTCGTAGGGCAGCGATAATAGTGAATTCAAAGACTAGACCAGATGGAATTTCAAGCGTTAGAATCGCTGAAAAGGTAAGATTTTTCGTAGCGATGCAATTGCGTGTCTTCACCACATGTTCCTTTGATCTTACGTAATTGAGTTTTCCCTCAAAATATTCGCTTGTTTTCGCTTTCGCTCGAACATATTTATCTTTATTACATGTCCAGTGAATAGTTTTATCCTCTGGGATGAATTTTCCGTCAAAATCGGTTATTTGGGTGGTTTTTGGCAAACAGGGGTTAATTATTCATAATGCGATCGCTTCCGTTGCCATTAGCAATGGGTCGCAAATTTGACACTTTTATCGCATGATCACATTACCCATTGATCGCTAATCTGATTATTCCTAAAAATCTAAAAATATTCGTGCCTTATCAGTTTTCGGTCGAATTTATGTCCAAGAAAGCAGATAAATTGCAGAAAATTTTAGTTTTGCATCCAAAAAATCGTAATCAACGCTAAAATGACCAAATTTTGCCTGGAAAACATATTTTACTGTTATTTTTCTTAAATTTTTTCGTTCAACTTTCTCTTTTATGAAATGTTTCAGTTGTCTGTAAATAAGTTATATGCTGTTGAAAAGCTTATTTTCTTAGCTTTAAAATGATGTGTTTTTTCCCCCTAACTTTAAATATTTTTTGAGAAAAAAACATTTTTTGACGATAGCTGATTTACTGCGGTTTTCTCGCGGTTGGGAAAGTAGGAAAAAGAATTTGAAATAGGCCAGTAGCCAGGTCTTTAACCTCAGAAAAGGATCTGTTTTGTCGTACGAACGTGTGAGGACCTGTGAGCCAAAGGGCCTCTGCTGGTATGACTTCTGGGTGACCCCTTAATAACTTCTTACTAACCGAGCGTGAGGGCAGTACTGGGGAATATTGGCCCAAGGTCGTCGCAGTACGGACTGAGCGCAGCGAGGTCTGTAAAAAAACAACCCAGGTCCAATATTCCCCAGTACGGCTCGAGCTAGCTCGGTTAGTAAGTAGTTTATTATTTGGTTTTTTAATTACCTTTTGCTTTGTTTTTGCAAGCCCATAATCGGCCCATGGGCATCACGGGAGAATAATGCCCTACAATTAGGTCACAATTAGCCAATCAGAGCACGTGTTATATCAGCTACAAACACAAGCCATATAATAACTGGTCTAATGAACCCCCAACTTGAAAAAACTGCCTGGAACGCTGCACGTACCACAGGCAACCCAGTGTACCCTCACGGAGGGTCTAGTTACAGTAAGATTGAGAAATTGATTGCCTTCAACCCATTCATCCCTGATATGGCACCCATTTGCGAGTAAAATTGTCTGGTGTTAATCAAATTAAAATTTCAGTCTGAAAGGGCTAATTAAATTGTATTTCTCTTTCTTAGGATATGTTAGGATAAAAAGTATTCATTATCACGTGGTAAATGCAAACTTGCACACACGTCAACGAATTGAGTGCAACTTTGAGGGATACCCACCAATCACAGTGTCATGGAAGAAAGCAGGTGGAGAAGATATAACGCAGCTAAGTCACGTTAAACATGAAAAAAACGAACTACATTTTAAAAGCATTGAAAAGACGGATCAAGGCCAATACTTGTGCACTGGGAGAAACTCCTTCAGCGTAGCCAGCGATTATGTCAATATCTCAGTGTTTGGTAAGTGGTGCACTTAAAAGACAGAATCTTGTACCTCTTCAAGGACTTAAAAGACGTTCATGAATTTTTTCATATTTTGGCATCCAAAAGTGTAAATTTTGTATACCTAAAACAGGCACCTGTTACGCTACTGAGCAGTAGGGAACTTACAGTATACATACGTATCTGATGACAGAGGCAATGATCATGAGAACTTCATCTCAGAAAACGAATTTGTGTTGTTTTAACCCATTGACTCCCGGGGGTTCCTCATTGACGAGTAACATCATCTGGCGTTAGACAGAGTAAAATACCAAGTCTGGCTGGTTTAGGCCAGTTTGGGTGTTAAAGGGTTAATTAATTGATGGGGACATTTTTTTAGTGAGTGATTAATCACTTAATGGGACTATTCTATCACTTTGAATAACAGATAGTAAAATGCCTTTTACCTGCATGTACTCATGTTGTTGTTGGAATATAAATGAAATTTGTTTGGAGAGAGCTTAAGCAAGGAGAGGATAAATCTTTTGTTAAGGTCTTGCAAAAAAATTGGTTATTACAGGCTCTGCATGTACGTGTACTTTTCAGCTAGGGAACAGGAAAAAATTACACTGTGATGTGAAACATGTGCACGACTTACAGACCTTTGGTTTTGCTCAGTAATTATTCCAATCTGTTACATTTTTACTCTCATTGCTGTCTTCACTGCCCTCATGTATGGAAACTTGGGAGTGGAGGAGAGACTAACAGCTTATCTTTCTACAAAATGTGTACTCTTTCTGTCACATTACTTTAAGATTCTTCTTAACACCACACTGAATGCAAAAAATTATGAAACACATGTACATGGAAACAGGACAAACCAGTAATGATACTGGGCTGTTACCATTCCTGGCTGTGTAATTGACTGTGTGAATTTTAATGATGTTCATTTAATTTTCTTTTCCTGTTTGAAGTTTATCCCATATTTGTTGTGCGGCCAAAGAACACCACAGCATTTGTCGACCAAGATGTGTGGCTTCACTGTAATGCTTCTGGTGAACCTAAGCCCAAGATAAGTTGGAGTAAAGATGTACCTGGTGGTTACAAACTTGACCCAAAAAGATTTATTCAGTACCCCAATGGGACACTCCACATCAAGGAGGTGCACTTTGGAGACAAAGGCCGCTACTACTGCATTGCTGCCAACCATGCTGAAATGAAACAGAGCAAGTTCAGCCTGGATGTGCACAGTGAGTTGAAATTATCATGGCATGTCATGTACTACCTTTGTGTTAAAGTGCTACTCTGACCAAAACATCAATTTTTCTTTTTCTTTCAATTTCCAAACTATTTTAATTAACTAAGCCCTAAGTGACCCAAGTCTTAAGCCTTGATTAAAAAAAGGCACCTTTTTATTTTAAGTGGAATTTTACTTTTTAATGGTCCGCCATTACTAACTTTAAAATCTTGAGAAAGCTGGATTGAGGAGAAATGACGTCAAAGACTCAATAGTTTAGAAATGCAATGCTTGCGTACACAGATGAATTAATTAATTTGCAGCGTGAGAGTTTCGGGCTTTCAGACTTTTAAACTCGTGTTTTGCATACATTTGTATATAATAAGCTGTGTTTACATGCAGAAATCTTAAGCTAATGAGTAAGTGATGTCACTAGCTTCTTCCTAGATTCAACCCTCTTTGGTCCAACCAATCATTTTGGAACGTGAGTAATGGTGGACCATCAAATCCAAAACTTTAAACACTCAAAGTAAACTACCTTTTAAAAAGAAGTAAAGCTCAAAATTTTGCCAGTCAAGTTTTAAGCAATGACACTTAAAAATCTGAAGGAAAAAAAGGAAGTGAATGTTTTTTATCATAGCAGCGCTTTAAAACAGTACATTTTTTATTTGGGTTCGCTTCTGCAAACTGTCCATGCCGTTGCTGTGCTTGACACAAGGGTAGTAGCAAATTGTAATAATAATTTTATTATAATATAAATTATGCCTAACAATGATTCTACATGTTTTGTTACTGGTTGGGTAAAAAAAACTGTGTTTGACAGTGGTTCAAATTACACATTGCCTCTTCTAAAATCGATGTTTAGAAATTGATGTTTCTTAATTCTGTGGTTCTGGAGGTGTATTTTAACCTTTAGAAAGTTAAGCATTAAAATCTAAAGTGATTTTCTTAATATGCTGTGTTTAATGGTTTGTAATCAAGGTTCTAATTAGAATTTTTAACAGCTGTTGCTGTGCTATTTTCAGCCATAACAATGCAGCTGATTGAGAAACTGATCAGTACTTGATGCGGACAATTTTAGAGCCGTAACACTAGCAAGTGACACTGCGGCACGATATGTGTTATGGGTTACCAGTTCAGTTGAGAAACAATTAACTGAATTAATGTGTTTAGTTGTAAAACAAGACTTAATAGATTTTTATCATTGAAATGTAATCTGTTTGTGACATACACAAACTAATCCACCATCAATTCGATTCAATTAACTTATATATTTATATATTCACAATATCCGTATTCGTCATTTCAGACAATGGGAGAAAAATTGGCCGTCAGAAATATGGTAAGTGAGTTCTCAATTGAGGGTCTCACAAGCAAACGAACAAACTAAATCACTTTTCAAAACTCTCTTGTACAAAGATTTAAAATTTGTGCTCCTGGCTGACTCTAGCAAATATTAACTAAAAGGGGATTGAACTTAATGTTAATTAACAAGATAAAGGTTAAGGGTAATTGGCAGCTCATTCTTTTAAAGATAAAACTCTATCCCTAACAAACAAGATTAACATTACTAACGCTCTAGGTTGAAATTAAAGTAAAATGGGTTCATTTAGTTGAAATTGTAATTGCATATAATGTATTTATTACTAACAGTAGTCACAAAAGCTCTGGGCGAAGTTAATGCAACTTGTTTTGTATAGTTCTTGAGTAACTGGAGTACTAGATAAATTAATAGGGAGCTTTAAGGCATGCGCGTTTTTGAGACACGAAAGGCAACTGGAAGTGAGCTGTTTTCCCTTTTAACCTGTTTTCACACAACCACATTGACATTGCTAAGTATGTTTTCTCCATTAGAGATGACTAGAACAAAAATCTGGGAGACGCCACAGTTCTGGGACGGCGAAATGTTCTCTTCCGGTTGCCGTGCGCTTCTCAAAAGCGCGCTTGCTTAAGCTTCCTAATAATGTCAGTCACTTCAGCCTCGTTTTCAAAACGAGGTCAAACTGACTTCTCATGCGTACTACGTGGTTTGAACAAAGGAGGCTTGGTGAACTTAAGAATAGCCAATTCGATTTAGTCTTGACGTTCACTGATTGAGATTTGTGGGAAAATATGGTGCAGATGGAGAATTTTATATACAACTTAAAAATGAGCATCAAGCATCGTGTTCACAGCAAACTTCAGGCTGAAATTTGCGGCTGGCCAAAATCAAAGAAGAACTTGTGTGACTTTAGCTTATTTTTCTTCTCTTGAGCAACTTCTCAAAAGAGAGAGATAGAGATAGGGGGGGGCAAGTCAGAGAGAATTTTCGAGGCCCCCCCAGAGGTGTTGGGGAAGATAGGAAACAAGTAGCAGCCTGTAGTTTACTGTTTATCTACTTCTCATCTCAGTCGCAGACAGTTTATTGGAGATATTTCCATGAAAATTAAGTGCAGACAACAGAAGTCAGGCAGAAATTTGCATTTCGCAAAATTCAGTGTAACTTGTGTGATTGCCTGTTGGCTACAGTTGGCTATAAGTTCAGAAAAGAACGAAATTAAGAAGAAGAGTATCAGTTTTGATAGTTTCAGTACGACTCTCACATCTTTAAATATTGGCAAACTCGGAGCCACAAATGCCGTGGATCTGACTCGGCAGACTGCTTTGAAATTCTCAATTGTGCTTCCGCGAACTCTCAGTATAAATTAAAGAATTGATTAAATCACCTCGCTATAATGTCACTCTTGCTTATGACAGTGTTATTTGTCGCGTTTCTAAGCTATTTCCGTTTTCTTTGCACTAAGTTATAAATTATTCTGTTAGAGTGGTTTTCAATTGAGTGTCGAAAGTAATTAGATAATTACTTTGGTTTTGCATTACTTCACTCAGTGATTGGTTCAAATGTCTCGCGCCACTTTTTCAACCAATCAGAAGTGAAACCAAAACCAATCGTGGCTCGCGCGTGCACATTTTCCCGCGCTTTGTGTCGGCCTCGTGTAATTACTTCGAGTTTTGATTGGTTTACTGGATTGTCTCCGTCCTTTTTGATTAGCCAAAGTAATTACTTTGGTTTTGGTTTTACGACACTTATTTGAAAACCGCTCTATCGTAATAATTATCGTGTAGATCTAAAGGTATGTCCTATCTAAGAGATAGCAGCTTACACTGTATACCCAACTCATTTGTAGTCTGAGAGGCGCGCCGCTCTTTTTCGTCGTTGCTCCACTTTCTGAGTTTGTTGTGTTCGCAGTCATGTTAAAATAGGAGCTTGCCTTACAACAGACTTTGTCACAAAATGTGACCATCTATCTCCTCTTTTAGGTTCTTAATGATTGCTTTTTGACCTGTGTTTGAGAGTGGCCTTGAAACATCTTGGTCACAAGTTGCTTTATGCATGCAATTTTGTTTCATAGGGGTGAGGCCCTGAAAATTAGAACATTTTATATCCTTCCTGAAAATTTGATGCACATTTTCTGTGTTGTGCAGGAGATTTCGTGGGTGGGTAAGTGGTGAGGATTTTATCAGTCTGTTGACAGCGCTAATAATTTGATCCCAACATTTCAATTTGGAGATTTAATTCACAAGTTAAGAAGGATGTCAACTTGCTTGTTGCTTTCGAAGGTTTGCTGTCGCTGAATCTTCGAGCATCGAAACAAGCGATTGCGAGATCATGGTTTTGTCTTATTTTAGGAGAACTCGGATATTTTCGAGGTAATAGCCGCATCATTATGTGGAGGGAAACGCTTTCTCAATTCATCCTGATTTTTGTAGGCCCCATAGATGTCGTTCCAAGTGACGTAGACAAGTCCGTGGGCTCTATGGGCCGGACCATTGGCATTGCTGTGGGTTGTGCAGCTGCCTACATCGTCTTGGTCGTTGGTTTGATGATTTACTGCAAGGGTCGAAGAGCCAGGCAAGCCAAGAGAGCAGAAGTACTTGCTCCTGAGTGCGAAAATTGTAAGGGTTTTCTGTTATTATTTTGGCCCCAGTTGTTCAAACGATGTATAGAGCGGTTTTACTCACGTGACCAGAAGCCATATTGGATTACTGAAACAAAAGAAAGTATTTGCATAAAAATACAGTTTAATTCCCGGAGGATTAGTTTGGTACACCATCATGGCCGCCATTCCTTTGTTTTGGAACACAAATATGGCCGCCGTGAGGTCATGTGAAAACGCTCTATAGCGCAATCCACTGGATAACTCAATTCCTTTTGCTTGTGTTTATCCGGTAGATACGTCATCCACCTTTTTGAACAACTGGGCCTGATTATGTGTTATGTGGTTGGCAGCTTGTGTCGCATGTACGTTTTACCGTTCTCTAAGAACAGTGAAAACTCCAGAGGGTAACAGATTGGCTTACAAGACTTGACCGTCGTAAATGGTGTTCTCTCTTGCGGTTTTCGGCGTCAAGACCTAGTAGTTAGAACGGCAGATGCAGAAGTTCCGGGTTTAGGTCTCTTCAGACAACTACGAGATTTTTTTTCACTGGTCACGAATTTTTTTTCCGATATGTACATTGGGAAAAACCATTTTCTTACTTGCTCGACAAACTGAGCCACCGCTGCGCTGTTTAATCACCTCCCTTGTGATAACTTACTGTCGCTTTACTTACAGTGAAAGTCAATGGCGACATAGAGCATGGCGACGGAAACGATATGTCGATGAATCCAGTGTACCGCTCTCAGCCCAGCTACGACAATATGGAGTTCCCCAGACATGATCTGGAGTCACTGAGGAGTCTGGGTAACGGAGCCTACGGCCGCGCATTCCTGGCACGGGCGAGCGGTATTTGCGATGGCGAGAAAGAGACGATGGTCGTTGTGAAATCCTTGAATAGCAACGACGATCAAGTCCAGGAAGAGTTTCATAAAGAGATGGAGTCTCTGGTTGGATTACGTCATGACAATGTAGTGACATTGCTTGGTGTCTGCAAAGAGGGCGAGCCTATTTATATGATCTTTGAATCCTTGGATAAGGTTTGAAACGTAACATTCATTTTTTTGCGATCAGTCATAATTAACAATTAGACCCGTGGCCCTTGAGGGGGAAGGTCTTTTTGTTTTAGTATCACCCAACTAGTCGGACAGAAAAGGCAATAATAAAGTTAGCAAATGCAAGTTAAAGAAATATTTATTTGGGAATAAAACGAAAGAAAGCGTCACGCTTTTCGCTACTCGAGGTCTATTAGCGTAGCCAATCAAAATACAGAATTTGCATTAGTCCACTAGTTGGGTGATACTAAGTATCAATATCATTTGAATTGGTTCAAATAGACTCACGTAGGAGAGATCAGTGATCAAAACAGTACAAACGCAGCACTTGATGAGATGGAAATATTGGACTCTCGTCAATTACCGTGTGTGTTTGTAGCGTCCATCCTGGTCTTGCCTTCCCATTTCGAGTCACCGGAAATCCTGAAGGAAAGGAAAAAAACTTTATTTTAGTGTCTAGTCTTCTAGTGCTGGAGCACTAATTAGGGACACTGTAAACTGAAATCAACAAATTAACGCAATCAATTCACTTTTGATTCAAATGATGTTTCTTACAGTTTTGATTATCTTCCTCCAACAGCTTAGTATCTTGAACTTTGTAGAAGAGCGAAGACACGAGGCTGTTATTTTTGTCACCGCTTTTTTTTTTTTTTTTTTTTTGTCTCGCAACTGCGATATAAAATAGCTCGTGCTCGGGCATTGTATAAAACCATTTGATATACAAGCTTCTAATTTTGGAGTTGTAACGAAATTTTGCTCTAACTTCCTAGGGAGACTTAAAGCAATACCTCTTGTCTTGTCACGATAATGGCCGAACCACTTTGAATTCCAATCAGAAGTTAGCAATCTCTGGACAAGTGGCCGCCGGAATGGAGTATCTTAGCTTGCTGAAGCTTACCCACAAAGATCTCGCTGCGAGGAATTGCATGGTTGGGAGGGATCTGCAGGTTAAGATCGGATACTTGAGTCTGAGCTATGACCTCTACAACGCCGAGTATTACCGCTTCAACAACATGCAGATTCCACTCCGATGGATGCCATCCGAGGCCATCTGCGACGACGAATTCTCGGAAAAGAGTGACGTGTGGTCATTCGGCGTCCTTGTTTGGGAGATTTACACCTTTGGTCAGATGCCCTACCACGATCTCACCAACGAGGAGGTGCTGAAAGGCGTCAGAGGTGATCTTCGTCTACCCAAACCTGAAAACTGCCCGGATACTGTGCTGGAAATGCTGGCGAAATGTTGGGAAGGAAATCCTCTCAGTCGACCGACCTTTATGGAGCTTGTGGGCGATGTCAGCGAAATCAGAGGAGGCAGTCACGTCTAAGTCCCCTCGCATATACGGCTTTGGCTATCGGTGGAAGTGTCTTTGAAGCTACATTGGAAGCGCAATTGTTTGGGGTATGGCTTACAAGGAACTGACTGAAACACGACTTAATACGTTTTTTACTTTGGAAGCGTTTTAACTGTTAAGCGACTCGCGTGGGATTTTCTTGATGCAAGGGCATTATTCTGTATCCTTCCAATTTTTTGCCGAGATAATAAGTCTTGAACGTACAAACCGCGACCTTTTGCGCTGACATTTCAGAAGTCCGAAAGCGATTGCCAGCTCTCAAGAATTGGAATGATAGATCCCGAACTTGGAACAATTTTAAGAGTGCATCATAAAAAATGGGGCCTTGCGCATTGTAAATCGAAAGCTAGAAAGACACCGTGCTTGAGGGTAGAATTAACTAGTAACTTATAAATAGGTAGGTGGTAACTTGCGAGTAGACGTTTCCATTTGATCTTTACCGATTTCTCTTGTGAAAACGTTGAATTTGGTCAGAATTTTAAGGGTCAGAATTCAAGTACAAACCAATGGTCCTCTGTTCTTTGCCTTCTCGGGTTGGACGCGAGTGGATTGGCAGAGCAGTTTCTCGTTAGGTGCGCCATGGAACAACTCGGAAGTTCGGAAGCCGCATTCGAGATATATTTATATGATCCAGTTGAGAGCAAAATGCTTTGTGAAATTCTTGCTTGTGGCAGTCCATCTCTGGTTTCTGGCGTGATGAACTTGCGATTCACTGTGCATGCATTTTATTGAAACTGTAATGGAGGAATGAGTGGCGATAATTTGAAAGCTTTTGAGGAATTTTTTGGTAGCCTTAAGTAATTTGTCAAACGTTTTGCCTTTTTTATAAGTGGTTGAATCAATGCCGCTGTTGACATTCTCGTTAAAATTTAATGTCAAAAAGGTATTTTTTAAAAATTTTTTTTTGTATCTGAGAAAACTTTTTTTAAACTTGGGTGGGGGGGGGGGGGGGAGGGCTGGGTAGGGAGTGGTGCTAAGGATTTCCCGATCACTCTCAAATTCACCAATCAAATGACTTGTTTTTCCCAAAGCGGGGCAATTCGCCCAGATTACCCTTTCCAGGGGCGGATCTAGGGGGAGGTTGCAGGGGGTGCGCACCACCCTCCCCCTGAAATGACCTGCCGCTTTCTAATACAACTGGCATTCTGCTTTAAAAAAAAAAAACACGTCAGCAGTCAGCTACGCCATTCCTTAGTGTTGTACCCCCTCCTAACAAAAATCCTGGATCCGCCCCTACTCTCCTATCGCTACGAAAGACTTCTTTGGTTTGACAGCTAATAAGAGTATCGAAGCTGCAGATTCAATGTTGTGTGGTATTAAATGTCGTTACTTGATTTGTGTGGTCGATATTTACGGTATCAATAGTATTAATTTCATAGTGAAGTCGCTGTTCGATCGGCTCTAAGCAGGATTTGTGTAATTATTATTCATCGTGGTGCAGTACAATTATAATCAGATTTTTCGTTCCTCTTACATGTCGCTTGTGATTTTGATCTTCATTATGCGATTTTTCTGACAAGGAAGTGTACGATTTTGTAACAGTTTTTTTCGTCAAGGGGAATTTACTCCATAAAAACGAAGTGAAACTTTTTTTCTGTGAAGTAAATTCATCTGAATATTAATCCGATGTTGTTTCCGTTCTTGTCAGAGAACGTACGCAATCAATTATTTTTTTGGAATTCATTCAGTGCGGTAGTATTGTAACTTCATGCTCTTTTCGTTTTTCCAATACACCTTATTCCAAAATGGCCGCTGATTTTGCGCATACAAATTGGCCCTTGTTGCCTCGTTCAAGATAAAATATTCTTTTGAATTTTAATCTTAAGAACGAGGCATCAAGGGCTAATTTGAATAAAAACAAAAGAATATTTAAATGGCGGCCATTTTGGAATAAGGTGTATACAGTTTGTTCTGAATTTTTCCGAATTAATACATGCCCGTAGTAGTGAGATATGCGAGAAGAGCTGGTGTGAGCTACACTTAAAATGAATAAAGTAAACAGAATTTGAGAAAGAGCTGTGTGTCGACACGATTGAGAATCGATCTTTTGGCCTATGGTCTCACCTTGTGTGTCATGCATCTATTGTTATTACCCTGCGAGCAGTTGGTTTCTCTTACGCTTCCCTAGAGAGAAACCACTGCGAGCAACTGTTAGTTTCTTTGAGTGACCGCCGTCCAGCGCCAAGGGCGAATAAATTAAATTTAAACCAGGAAAACGAGTTAGTAAACTTGTTTGGGCGCTTGCGCGTGCGTTCAGCTACGTAACTGCTGCGTTTGGGCGAGCCTGCTGTGTAGTGGTTTAATACAATACAATACATACTTAATTGACCGCTCCCCATAGGGGCTTTTCAGGGCCAATGAAACACAATCAACGAAACAACAGAACACAACAACTACAAATGTTAAGAATTCCAACTGGTCGGAGGCAAACCAGTTGGCTATTTACAAGTGCAGCTGGGAAGTTGAACCAAGGACTACCAGGAACAAATTCAACGAGTGGTCAGAGCGGGTCTTGAACCCAGGATCTCCGGATCTCAAGGCAAGCGCCCTAACCACTGGGCCACACTGATTTCCCGCGAAATAAGACGAAGTGATGTCAAATCATCACGTGGGGTGTGACGTACTTCGCACATGCTCGATGGAAAATCAAGCGGTTGCTCGCAGTGGTTTCTCTCTCGGAACGCGTAGGAGCAACCAACTGCTCGCAGGGAGGTAACGGCCTCGTCATAGTGTAAAGCCTCGTTGTCCTGATCAATTGACATTCTGAAATCTTGCTGCTGAGGCTGCGTTTACCATGAGCCCCGGGGTGATGAGTTTCACGCGGGGATGAGCTCATCCCGGGATCAAATGAAGGTTTTGTTTACATGGTTGATTTCATCCAGGGATGATATCTATGTCAAAAGCTACCTCGGTTCTTGGTCACTTATATCAACGATACGGAACGAGAAGGCTCTGCGATGTTTCGGGTATACAATCTAAAAAAGACATGAACAGAATGGTCATTCACCGCTGGTCATACGTAGGAAGGGAAGGAAATTCAAAATGAATTTTTCATCCCGGTGCTGAAGGATGAACAAATTAAAGAACCAGACACGGAGTGAAATTCGTCCCGAGATGAAACTCGTCGCGGGATGAGTTCCTCGTGTAAACAGGCCCTCTTTTTACCGTGGTTGGAGATTCTATTGTGTGGAGGATTAGACTTAAAAAGTATGGCAATTTTTCAATGCTGCAGTGATTTCCATGAGCGTGTGTGACTGAGCAAACGTTCGCATTGTTTTACCTGGAAGTTGTCAATATCAAGCCGTAAGCTTTTATAATAAGAGATGGAAAATTTGACTTTGGTCGGGTGCTAGTTGAGGCTACGCACTTTCAAACTCGTATTGTTCTGATAACAATTATTATGGATTTTCAGTCGCGTGAATTCTATATGCCTCATTGGTTGACAAAACCCCTTCCTGTGTGAGCAAACGTCCAAATATCTTTTGAAACGATCAAAAACGAAAAGCCGTCGTTATTTTCAAAGTTCGGATGTGTTTCGTTCCTTGTCGCTCTGGTGGAGCTAAAGGGCTGGCTCAAACTGATGCCCCCCTCCCACCCTTAGGGAATTTGTGAGATAATTTCTGCGACTAGTCACGTTGCAGAATTCATCACGAAGCATCTAAAGGTCTCTAATATTGCGCCCCTGTCGTGTGCCTGGCCTAGTCACGCGTTAAGTCTTTGCCCTGCACTCTGCCTTTTTCTATTCACCGAAGAAAGGCACTCGAATCATCCAATATCTTCATTTTCTTATCCTCTTGTTCACCACCTTTCCACATGTTTGGTTATAAATATTCCTGTTAGACAGTTATCCCAGTGATTTTTACTTGACTTGACCTTTCAAGCGCACGGTGCCCTCGTCTCCTTATAAAAACCTTCGTAAGACACTGCCATCGACAATGACCTGCTTTCCCTTCACTTGTCTTGCTACGTTAAATCTAGTGTGGTGTCTGTGGTGTGGTCGCTGAGTTAGCCTGCGAACAGGCTCCCGCTTGGGTTTAGGGTGAGTTGGCCGAGTCTAGTCTAGGGCGAGTGGGATGAGCCGAGAGCAATCTGGTGATGAGGGAGTGCACCCCACTCGCTTCGCTCGCGGATTCACGCTTCGCTCGCCGAATTTTTTTCGCCCTCCCTGGGAGCCTGTTCGCAGGCTATCGCTGATTTGACAGTTACATTTGTGTTAGGTGTCGACAAGGAGTCTTTTGAGATAAATGTATTTCGTTCAAGTTCTAGACTAAAGGACTGGCCCTTGCTTACTGTCATCGTGTTTCTCTCTTGAGTTTTTGTTTCTATTCTAATGACATTTTTTATATCCTGCACTAATAATAATAATAATAATAATAATAATAATAATAATACAACATGTATTTATAGAGCGCTGAACCACTACTTGTCCTAAGCACTTTACAATAATAATAATAATAATAATAATAATAATAATAATAATAATATTATTATTATTATTATTATTTTAACACTATTTTATCCTAAACTATAACAATAAAAGACTAAATAGTGCATTAAAAGGGAGTGTTGACAAAGATTATAAAAAAAAAGGAGAGAAAGATAAAATGTGTATAAGTGGAAAATAGACTTCATTTATCCCTACACGGTGTTCGATAGGAAACATTCGAATGAGACTGCTAAGTTGTGTTTAAAAACAGATACGAAATATGGTTGTTATCGGAATGTCATATCTTCTCTGTGTTGTCTCTGTTTTTAAGTCTTCAAAGAGAAACATTCAAATTGTTTTACTTTGCAAACCTTTTTCATGGCTAATAGATCTAAAATCCGATGCGATTAGTAAAATAGACCTTTTAACACAAGGCGTGTTATGCGTTGCCTGGGAGGCTACACAGAGGGTTTACAAGAGGGTTCTCAAATCCCGCCTTCCCGCCCATTTTTCTTGTTAATCCCGCTATGCCTCTTTTCTGTGCTTTCAAATCCCAATTACGCCTAAATTTTTTAACGAGTTTCTTTGTTGAATTCTGAAATAGACGTTGTGTAAGACTAACCTTCACGCAATGGGCAACTTTGATGTTCAACTGAGGTTCTCAGCATCGCCACTAGCTATAATGACTATTAACATTTCTTTTTCTGTTTTGTTTGTTCTTGCGCCCACGTGTCATTACAAAGTAAAAATTGTTCGCTTCCTCAGTGCTTTTTTGGAAAACAACCAGCTGAGTTAGGTAAATGATGTTGCTCTTGTCTAACGATGCACTCACTGTGAACTGAAGTTTCGACTTCTTTACTGCTAGTCTTCATCAGGCGATGACAAATTCTCTTGCCAAGTTGTTATCGGACAGTTCAAAAAGCCAATCACATTCAAAGTTGTAATTTAAATCAACCAATCACATTCAAAGTTGTAGTTTTTAAATCAACCAATCACAACCTTGGTTTCAATCGCTATAGAAACAGTTTACAGACTCCCAACCTGGGGCTTGCTTGCTTTCTCTTTCAGAGCAACATTAAAGAATTTACGCCTCCTTTGTCAGTCTGTTAATGCACATTTTCCCTTTCTTTCATGAATTGGCTCTTCTTTTTTTCTCGGAAATTGTAATTTTCATGATTAATTAGTCAGAGGACTTCGTGTCGTCCAACTCGGTCTGTAATCATACTCGTGATAAACAAATCGGACTCCCGCTTTGTTATCACGAGTATGATAACAGACCGAATTGGACTCTACCATTACTAATCACGGTTTTGGAAGCCATCTTGACGGGTAGGCAAACGTGTGAGAGATAGAAGTGTTTGTATGGGAATCCGATGTAAAAAGAAATTGAAAAAAACTTGAATGTAGGGTAATTTGTAAATGGTTAAGTTTAATTGTTACGACAAAATTTGAGGATCCTACTTGCACTAGAATTTGCCCAGCGGAATTTTAAATTTTGCCATACACTTGCTTGAAATCGACATGCGTCCGTGGGAAAAAAATTAAGGGAAATTTTAAAATTCCGCAGGGTAAATTAGTGCAGGTTGGACCATTCTATTCCTTTGCTTAGCAGATTCCCATAGAAACACTGTTATTTCGGACGCGTTTACCTTGCCGTCAAATCGTGATAAGGGCCACGCCGTCTACGGATAAATTTGACAGGCTTCACTTCTTTTGCCATTCATAACTTGAGTGCAAAGGCGGTTTACACACGAAAGAACCATTTGTGTGAGTCAACGCTGGTTAATTAGAGATATTAAATGCGGTCACGACAAAACTGAATACCCATATCCCGCTACTTTTCCCCTAGGATTCGCATCCCGACCTCATAAAAACAGGAGATCCCGCTTCCCGCTCCTGTTCAAATATCACCACAAAAGATAAACAAACCCCACATCCCGCAAAATGTACTGTGGATCCTCTACACAATGGCTTTCAGGTAGGAATTATCCACTCAAACTGATTCCGACATTTTGGCCTGATAAAATCGACGCTCGGACGTCTTCCGGAAAACACGGGATACTTGTTTCGAAGAGTGACGCGAAATTTAGAGAAAGATTCCTCGATATCAATCTGCAAAACCGTTTGAGAAAACCGTCAACTGTGACCAACATGTTCAATCTAGATCGAACGAAAATTTAGTCGCGGAGACAACCCTTTTTTTGCTTATCTCAATTGCCACAAACCTGCCGGTCCATAAAATTATACTCAACATGCTCATACATTCAGCAGTTTACAAGTTCGTGCCACTAATGCTATCGTCAGATGTGCTGATCAATCAGTGGAGGCCAAGTATTTATAAAGTAAACGCTGGAAGCCGGCTGAAAAGACAGTTAAATTATACGAATATTTTTAAGACTGTATGTTAACTGCATGTTGTTTAAATTTGGGTGTTGAAAAGTAATTAATAACCTTGAGTTTGTCTGGAGTTTCTTACTGTACGAGATCGATAACGAAATTAACAAATGGAAACGAAAAAACCACACTGAAATCTTTCGGAGAGGACCAAATAACAAAAGGGCTCTCATGAAGCCAACCAAAAAAGAAAATCAAAATCAAATGTACAACAAACCTTTTGGGAGAGTTACGTAGCTCTGCAAATAGGCTGTTTTCGATATAATAAAATTCGGCTTGAAAGAGAGGTTTAGAGGACAAAGACAATGGAAAGTGAATGATATGTAAATATTTTTCACATTCATTCCAATGTGTTTCTATTGTTTTTGTCCTCACTGCCTCACTATCAAGCTAAATATTTGATATTTCGAAAATGGCCTATTAAACAAACAAAAAATGATGTAAATAACAAAAAAGAAAAAATCCACACACCTGCATGAGGTCAAAGAACGTCTAGTTTGGTTAGTGTTTGGAATGTTTCAGGCTTTAAGAGCCATGAACCATGTAGAACCGAAAAGCCATTTCCCTTCCTTGTCACAGTTCTCTCTCTCCGTTTTTTTTTTGTGCCAGTCATTTATCCACTCGTAGTCAAGTTGCCGTGCTTACTCATACACATTTTAATTGCGAATATAAAATGAATCGGGACAAACCATTATCCTGAATTATCAATTGCTCTGAGTTGTCTGAGTCAACAAGCCTAGCTGCAGTTTGATTTTTACGTTACACTGTACATCGGTAAATGCTTTTCCATAACGCCAAGGAAAGTTAAGCCCATTACTTTCTTTGTCGCTTGCCGCTTTCTTTCTTTCAAGAAGCTAGACACATTGTATGACTGACTTTATTCGATAGTTACGTTGCTTAGCTACTGTTAACTTATGATGAACATTTAATGTCTAATGTCAAGTGTATTGTCAAAGAAAGAGCTCAACAATAATTCCTTTGAACTTTGATTAGATCAAATTTTGATTAGTTGTTATCATCTCGGCTGCGTTAATTGTTAATACCCAGTTTATCCGTTCTTAAGAGTTCCATTGGATTAAGGCATAAAGGGTAACTTATACTCTGTAGTGAGACACCACCTATAGAATACAGCAGTCTTCGAACTCAATGAAAGCTAAAGAAAATGTGGCACACGTAACCCTTCCACCAAAAGTTCCTCTTGTTCAAGAGTTGGCAAATAACGCATTTTGGGCACTGAAGGGCCTTCTTATGGGGAAAAAGTACTGAAAATCCTTTATCCCAAAGAAGAGCAATGTAAACTCGCAACTACAATGCGCCGTATAATTGCGAAAAAAACTCTGTTGGATATCTTTATTCTAGGGTTTCAAGATTCTGTAAAAGACCTTGAGGGATAAATTCCTGCACGTCTAGTCAAGCGTGATTCCCAGATTTTTGGCCGGTTAAGAGTGCAGTTCACCCTGCACCCTTGGTTCAACGACTCGAGTATCACGTGTGAGATGCTGAGAACAATACCATTTCACAGGAGTCTCGCATGTTCATCTCAAAACGCACACAAAACGTGCAAGGTTGGCTCACGTGGAAAAACTACAGATGTGAATTACACATT
>NC_090894.1:23689975-23694975 GCF_036669925.1 Montipora capricornis | reverse complement strand
TGTAATCGACTGCGCGGGTTATTTTTGCAATCCAATGAACAGTTGTCTTAATTTAGAAATTTACCTGCTAAGACCGTGGGTGGAATTAATAATCAAAGAAGTGGGAAAACTGTGGAGTGGCAAAGTAAAAGATTCTGGTAGTGAACACCAAAAAAAAAATGTTTAAATGTAAGGTGAAACAACAACAACCCCCAAATCAAAAGACGGTTCACATACTTGGAAAAATGTCACTGTTTCTGTGGCTTCAGACCACTCTGAGTTCCTGACAGCGAAACGAATTTACAGGTTTACGTGATGGTGAACTTCTCGTTTCAGGGTGATTTGAAGCAATTCCTCCTGTCCCGTTCCCACGATGAGGGCAAGTTGGACTCAAATAAAAAACATGTCATTTGTGCGCAAGTACTCGCGGGAATGAACTACCTTAGCTCAAAGAACTTCGTCCACAAAGACCTCGCCGCTCGAAACTGCATGATTGGCAGAGATCTAAAGGTCAAAATTGGCTTTTTGAGTCTAAGCTGTGACCTTTACAGTGCCGAGTACTATCGCCTCAACAACGTGCAGATACCGCTCCGGTGGATGCCTCCAGAGGCGATCTTTGATGGTAAATTCTCTGAAAAGAGTGACGTGTGGTCGTTCGGCGTCCTTGTTTGGGAGATTTATACCTTTGGTCAGATGCCGTACCCTGATCGCTCCAACGAGAAGGTGTTGGAGGGCATCAAAGATGACCTTCGTCTGCGTAGGCCTGATCAATGCCCTGTTACGGTGCTTGAGGTGCTTGAGAAATGTTGGAAAGGAAACCCACTCGATCGACCGACATTTCAAGAACTTTCAGATACCACGTTGCTATGAGATGCTGCCTGGCTTACGAAGAGATGAATTCGCAAAGGGCTTTCAAACTGCAAACGATTTTGTCTTGTGACTGCAGTTACGAAAGTTATTTTGTGGTAGACTAAGGCTGCTTCGTGCTGGGGTTCCTTTGGTGTAAACACATTTCGCTTTGGAAGCAACGTGGCAGTTGCCTCCTTGTTGCTCCATTTCCGGAAGTCGGAGTTGATCTTTGTTTAGCCGACTAAATCATGCTCGTGTTTTTTTTAGTGAAAAGACGTTTAAAAACGTCTTTTTTATTTGATAGACCTTTTTCCGAGCTTATATCAGGTCTCATTTGCAAAGCAAGTAGAGGTGCAGGCATAATCTTTTTACATTTATGTTAAGTGAAGTTAGCCGTATAAAAGATAATTCACGCGGTTAGACTGGTGTCAATTTGTAAATAGCCTGTTGATTGGCCTAACTTTGTAAATGAAAAGAAAATTGACATGTTTCTTTTAGGGCCGTGAAGAACAGCCTCTCGTTCAAAAGACAGATGACTAAACATTTAGCTCTAATTCTGACTTAAAAGTAATCAAAACCCATTATGTCATAGTTATGGTATTTACGGTCACAGTTTAGTTCCTATTTTGGTTCAAACAACCCCTGCACGAGATTTTAAGCAGTGAGGCACCAATGAAAACAGCTGGCTTTTTAAAATATATGTTTTTTAATATTGTCCCTAAAGAAGGTAGGAAATAAAGCAATGACGACTTTTCCAATATGAATTTTGCCTTTTTCTGAAAGGCTTCATGAAGTTATACAAGGTCGCTTAACCAAAAATTCCATCACTCAGACGAAGCCTAAACACAGAAAGAGAGATCGCAACTTGATTCTCATAAATTATTTGTCTCCATAAAAGCTTATATTCGCTCCGTCATCCGAAGTTCTTTTTGTACAGAGGGTTTAAAGTCACGTTTTTTAATCGACAATCGAACATTGATGTTATTTAAGTAGTGTTAACCCAAAGGGTGTGGTGTCAAAGCTGTTTTTACCCCTAACGTGCTTGGTGCATTATGCCATAACATGATCCTAATATGCAGTGTTTCTCAATCTTGCAAAAATCGAGAAAGGAAGGCATAAATAAGCAAAACAATATTTAAAGTTTCTGTTCAATTTACTGCAAAAGACCTACATATCTTGTCAAAAATAATTACTCTTCATGGAAGAGCGAGGATTTAAAATGGTCATAAAAATCTGTATCTGCCACATAATATAAGTGTATGTAGCTTACCTCATGCATGACTGCAGATAAAAGTTACTGTGAAAATTTATCTTGCTTACAAATAAAAGCGCTTTGAAATTACTTCGTGTTTGAGTTGCTTAATTGCAGCATAGCTGGCCCAACTCAAGCTGAGCTCCATTCGATAGAAATCCTTACGGTTTCATCTTTATTCTTCGATACATTAACCTTGTTATGAAACTTTCTATATCGAAAAATATATAACATATAAAAAGATACATAAACTTAAATGCACCCAGGTTGAAAGCAAATTATATCTAACTCGGTTTACCTATGTGCACTTACATTTAAGCTTATATCTTTTTATTATGTACAGCTAGGGGCGTAACGTCCTTTACGCCAATAAGTACAAGCGTATTTGAGAACTTGGTGATTTTTTTAAAAAGATTTTCTGTTATAAGTAAAAGCCCTCCGAGGGCCCCACACAGTGTCAGTTTCATCACAAGTTCCCAGTTCCCGGTTATTTTTGAAGGAAAGGTTATGCAAAATGATGATGATGTTATTGCAGACTTCGCGACGTCTTTCCCTTTGCTTGAAAACACCTTGTTTGTGTTTTAGCTTGCTGAAAACTGTAAAATTGGGTGAAATAAACAACTGTCGAAAATGGCATTTGCGAAATCCTAAATTTCAAAATTTACTGGTGAAGCATGCTCCCAGACTTCCCTGCTTTGGCGCGCCCATGTCATTAGGGAGCTTAAGCACGCGCGTTTTTGAGACGCTACTGCAACGACCACGTCAAAAAGCAGTAATATTTAACAATTATTCGCCGAAGGCGAAGTGATTATCGGTGAATATTCACCGAGACAAAGTCGAGGTGAATATTCACCGATAATCACTGAGCCTGAGGCGAATAATTGTTTTAGTATAAATACACAGGTGATTATTTCAAAAAAGAGGCAAAAAAAACATTTCAACGCGAAATCATCTTCACTTACAGTGGCAAAACGACTACTGGCAGCCATTTTGTCCGTCGAGGTGATTGTCGGCTGATAATCCGAGATAGCGAGCCAATGAGAGCGCGCGATTTTGTATAATCACCTGTGTATTTATACTAATATTAGTTAAAAGAAAGCACGTATTTTTGTAAATTTCTCTCCCGTACTCGTCAAAACTACTACGTGAAATGACCAAAATTAAGGTTTTGACGACAACGTGGACAAACTACAGTGAATCTTTCAGTCTCACTCTTTACTTCAAATCCGTCCGTACCAATCCAGTTATAGGACACTTCGCCCATATTGTATAATATAAACAAGATGGAATAATCATGAAATGCTTAGAATAGATCAAAGTGATATTTTGAAGTGACATTTTCGTCCGCGTAGCCGTTGTGGTTTTTCTTAAACTCCCTGAAATCACGACGGCATCACTTCAAAATATAAGTTTGAGCTATCCTAAAGCGTTTCACGTTGTTTTCAGCTTGTTTATGTTGTACAATATGGGCGAAGTATCCTTTGTCTACGTTGTCGTCAAAACCTGAAAACTGGTCATTTTACGTTGTTGTTTTGACGAGAACGGGAGAGATAAGACATGCACGTGCAGCACGATCATTTTGGTTCATTTAATTTATTTCTTTGATCGTGAGCGGGCGGTATCCTGAGAATCCTGCAATCTGATTGGTTCCGGGAGCGGGCAGTATTTTCCTATCTCCTGACCACGGTCATGGCCTCGTTCCTTTTTTGCGTGTTTATGGACCTCGACTTCGTCTCGGTCCATAAACACGCAAAAAAAGAACTTGGCCAATATCCAGTCATCTTGACCTCACGCTTGGTCAATAACCCATACATATTGCTGCTTTTTGGCTTTGTAATTGACGTGGCCGTCCTCGTTTCTTATTAAAACTGCCTACTCTTCGTGTTCTTACACCTTCAGAATCTCACGCTACGCCCCTGATATATCGTATAGTAGGACGAACATCTTTGGTATAACATGCCGCTAAAAATGCAGCCTCTAGCTTTTTTATCAGGCAAAAATGTCCTTATTGATAGCTTATTGCGAGTATGCATTTCTCAAGCACTGATTCTGGAAAAGAATTCCTGTCCGTAAAAAGGATGTTGCAAGAACGGCACATGGCACGGAAAGAAAGATCTTGAGTTCAAACATCAGTTTAAAACGGCCTACTCAATAAAAAAGGTTGCAGTTTTCAATATTTGGTTTATCTACTCCTCTATACTCCAGATAAAACTATTGTGATTGCCTTCGTACAGAAAAGCTTACCTGGCTTCGGAGTTTTTCCTCATCCTAAAGCCAGCTTCGTTTACACATCACACCAGCGCATTGATAGTTCTCACCATGCAGTAGGGTCCATAAAGGCAATCCTTTCTCAAGCAGTTTTTAAATACTAAAACCGGATTATTTTTTTAATTCAGGGATACTACAAAACAGCATAAAATTGCGGCTGTTCGATGTACGGGTCGCCGGTTGCTGGTTTACTGGAAATGGCGGGAAAAGTCCCGCTATTTTGCGGCCTTGCGCGAGCAAAATAAGCGCGGAAATTTTTTTGCTTTATCCAGTTTTTTAAAATTTTTTACTTGAACCAGTCTTTGAAGATATCAAGATGAGAGAAAGAAATCATTTCACGCCTTGAAAGTGTTTTTTTTTTTAAATAGTCAAAGGAAATAGGCCTTTTTCGATATAAAAAAATTGAAGCGCAGCCAGGATTAGGCATATTAAAATACAATAAAAAACGTTCTCTGGCTAAAAATTTTCAAAAAGAATATAAGCTTTCGGCTGTCGATCTACAGCCTTCCACGGATAAAACGTTGAATGTAAATTAGTGAAATATATACAGAAAAGGCGAGATAAAAATGATAAAAAGAACAGAGTAAAGGTATGAAAAATGGTGGCTATTGTTTAAAAAGAATTTTATACTGATTAGGAATCGGCTTAAAGT
>NC_090894.1:23664975-23684975 GCF_036669925.1 Montipora capricornis | reverse complement strand
ATGCAATGAGGTATCTGAGGCAGTCCGATGGCAGTCAATCATTTATTCATTCCATCCCAAATAATCTATTCAGTTTATTAAACGTTAACTTTTTGTATGTTTCCGGTGAAGGTTTAAATATAGTATCCCAAAATACAGTATTGTTGGCTCTTCACTGTGAAAGAATGATTATATTTTGCCTTTGATGCGCACAGATTTAACACAAAGTAAAATGCTCTCTTTAAACCTCAATAGTAATAGAGTTAACTGAATAGAGGGTAATGTGAAGTGCTAGAATTTTATCCCATATGAACCATGTGAGCGTTAGCCCTACTGATGGAAATGGGCCCACACAAGGACAGAGAAAAACTCTGACCGGGGTGGGAATTTAACCCACGACCTTCGGGTTAGATCTCCGCTGCTCTACCGACTGAGCTACAAGGTCAGACGGGAGCAGGCCGTGGGAATTGAAGATGTTAAAGTCACGGCAATGAACATGTACAAGTACAAGGAAAGGTTACGTTTATACAAACGTTAGCCGTGTAGCACTTATATTTTAAACAGAGTTAACTGAATAGAGGGTAATGTGAAGTGCTAGAATGTGAAGTACTTCACATTACCTTCTATTCAGTTAACTCTGTTTAAAATATAAGTGCTACACGGCTAACGTTTGTATAAACGTAACCTTTCTTTGTACTTGTACATGTTCATTGCCGTGACTTTAACATCTTCAATTCCCACGGCCTGCTCCCGTCTGACCTTGTAGCTCAGTCGGTAGAGCAGCGGAGATCTAACCCGAAGGTCGTGGGTTCAATTCCCACCCCGGTCAGAGTTTTTCTCTGTCCTTGGGGCTAACGCTCACATGGTTCATATGGGATAAAATTCTAGCACTTCACATTACCCTCTATTCAGTTAACTCTGTTTAAAATATAAGTGCTACACGGCTAACGTTTGTATAAACGTAACCTTTCCTCAATAGTAATATATTGCTTGAGGTGAGAATTTTGATAACAAAATCTCGTTAAGTTCATTTACTAAAAATCTCTCTTCATATTATTCCATGAAATCTAGTTGATGATCTGATCTCTGCCATAGAAAAAACAATGTATTCTCAATGCGCAAAACTCCGCGACCGAGTCCGCGCATGGAAATTGTTGACAGGTCACCGATGTGGCGACAAAGACTAATTCTTGAAGCGTGGTACTCCGTGCGAGATGAGAACTCTATAAACGAACACATAGCACTGCCTAGCGTATACAAAAAACATCAACAACTTCTAGCGTCATTAATAATACTCTCGGGACCTTAAGGAATTCTTTCGAGATATTTAATATTACTATACAGGACGCCGTTAAACATTTGCATTTTTTATCCTTTGCTGAAGAAGGCAACTGTTGTAGCCGAAACGTCCGAGACGATAAGAATTTTTAGCCAGTGTAAACTTTTTAATTCCTCTTTTACCAAATTTTTGACATGTCGTGACACACCGAGTATTTTTAAGGAGCCTTTGATGTGTGTAATTCATGAAAGTTAGAAATTTCGAGGCAAAGGAAAGGTATAGACTATATATAGGAAAAAGGAACACATATTTTACCTTACGACACACCCTTGCGAAAAATTGGTTTCTGCCCTGAGCGGGATTCGAACCCACGTTTCCCTGATTACTAGCCGGGCATGATGAGCCACTACACCATCAAGGCTACCACGCTGGCAACGCAGCAGATTAATGAGGTGACTTAGCAGCGTGGGGATCCCTAGGGCCCAACTTTCCTTCACTTGAGTGTGTATCCTTGCCTCTAAAACCCCAGACAGGGTTTAGAATACATGAAAGTTAGAAATTTCGAGGCAAATGAAAGGTATAGACTATATGTAGGAGATAGGAACACATACCGTGCATTTTACCTTAGGTAAAATGCACGGTATGTGTTCCTTTCTCCTGTGTAATTCTAATCCAATTAATCCATTAGCCTTATTGTGATCCAAGCAAATTTGTTGATTGGTATTAAGTCTATTAAAGCGAGAATCTTAGATGATCGAACTTTTGAACTTTTAAGATGATGATGTCGTGTCTTGAAAATAAGTAACATCCATTGGAGTGAATGGTGAGAGACAGTGCAAAAAGGATCAAGAATTAAAAACAGTCGTCATTATGCGAGTGTTGACAACTATGCCCATAGTGGTGTAGCATGCCCATAGTGGTGTAGCATACCACATACATTATCTTACAGCATACATTATCTTACAACATACATACATTAACGTACAACGAGTTAAGGCAGACTTTTGTTTTAACTTCTCCGGATGTTGTAGTGGACATCAGGGAAGTCTTGATGTTAGGGATAGATAAAGCTAACAGGAAATAAATGGCCATTGATTCAAATGCAGTATTAATATCTACTTAAAAAGAAAAAGGTAGCGAAGGAATACGAATAAGGATGGGGAGGAGGGGTCACGTGGGATAAATCTGGGCCGAACTCTGCAGAACTGTTAAGGCTGGTTTTCAGTAGCGACGGAGTCGGAGTCGTAGTTGGAGTCGTAAGAGCGCTTATGACTTAGTGAAAATCAAAGATCGGAGTCGTAAGCGGAGTCATAAGCTCGACGGAATCGGAGTCAGAAGAATCAGAACGTTCCCATTTTCTCCCGACTCCGCTTATGACTCCGTCGCTTATGATCCAGTGAAAACTAAGGGCCAGTTATTTAAACGAAGTCTAACTTAGGCCGCGGCTTAAGACAATCAGTGGGCCTCCAAATCTTTTTATAAGCGGTATATTTTAAGTAGATAAATTGCTGTCTAGTCTGGAATGCAAACCTTCTTGTTACCATCAGCAGCAAACAATATTTAGATATGATTGTTGGCAATATTGAAAATGGCTTAGAACGCGGTTTTGTTAAACATTGTCTAATTTATGTTTTAATAATCGACCCTAAGTTTTTGGAATCGAGCATTGTGATTGGTTTCTTCTTCAGCTTCTGCTTCCGACTCCGACAATGCACTTTTCACAGGAACATAAGCGACGGAATCATAAGCGGAGTCGGTGTTGTGCTCTCGACTCCGACAGTTTGATTTTCACTAGATCGTATCGCTCTGCGCTTCTGATTACGACTCCGACACCGTCGCTAGTGAAAACCAGCCGTAAAGTAGCAGTGCGTGGCATGTTCATGGTGAGCACGTGATCTTAAGGTGAAGGGAACTTGCCGTAAAGAACAAAGGAAGCATTGAACACGGGAAGCAGTTTTTTTGCACTTTGGAGTGTGACGTCTACACTTGGTGATCCTAGGGCGTTTTCCATTTACCAAGAACTTCCGGAAATTCCGGTTGGGATGTAAATGGCACACACGTTTTTGGTTCGTTCCACTGGAAATTTTCCGGAATAAACGGAACTTCTGAAAAGGTAGTCCTGTTTTCCCGTTGGAAACTTTCCGATGGAAATGTGTGTTCCATTTACAACTTTTGAAAGGTCTTGCCACTTCCAGGCTATTCACGGCCACATTTTAAAATTTTGGCGCGTAAAATCGCAATCACTGGGCGGCAAACGGACCTGAGTTAAATGGAACACGTTTTTCACCCGATGGAAATTTCCACCGGAATTTCCGGAATATTTTTGTAAATGGAAAACGCCCTAGGCTCGTTTATGTCAGATGATATCAACCTCATTCATGGTGAGCACGTGATGTTACAGTGGACTTTGAACAAAGGAAGTATTGAACACTTGAAGCAGTTTTTTTCCTTTTTAACTGTGCACCGTGGAGTTGACGTCTACAGTTGGTAATCCTATAGCTCCTTTACGTCAGATGACGTGTGGGAAGTGTTAACTTTTCACTTCGAATCAGCTATAAATACTCATTGACAAGCTAGAACTGTTGTCATTCATTGTCTCAGTGCAAATAACTGAAAATGTTTCTTTCTACGAGCTACGCCGCGATCATTATCATGATTGCCATCTCGTTTTCTCGCAGCAATCAAACACCAATCAATTTGCCCGTAGGACAAGGACTTGTGGTAAACAACCATTGTGGTATATCACCAATCGACAGCGAGACTTTGTCTCATATCAAAGCCACAGTGGATTACATCGCTTCCAAGACAAACAATGGTAAGGTCATCTCACTCTCTTTCCAAATTAAACCTCAAAGGTATGGTTACACATGGCAGACATACTCATAGTATAAAGCTGAAATTTGAGTGTTTTCAGACTTGGCGTCAAATGTGGATTCAGTTTGTTGGTTCTCTACTCTGCACCGAGAGGTTTTCTCCGGGTACTCCGGTTTCCCCACTCCTCAAAAACCAACATTTGACTTGATTTGTGTTAATGATTAATTTCAATTTACAGTGTCTCCAATTGATGCTTCAGCGTTGCTTTCCTTTCTTTTCCTTTCCTTTCCTTTCCTTTCCTTTCAGCCAGTCAATACGCTGTATGTTATTAACCCAGATAATATGGGAGCCTTGTGGCAACCATCCATAATTTTTACGTGGGATGCCCCCTGCAGGGCAGATCACGTTATAAAATGGGGACCGTTTGTTTTTCCTCGTATCCACAAATTGTAACGTTTGTTACCATTGGCTAGTTTCTGTTAGGTCTGTTTGGTCTAGAAAATATAACGTTATAGTTTAGTGGCCACATGTTCATTCTAGGTCATCTACATGTCATGGTCATACTACTATCCGCATGCCTTGGTCATAGTTACTTTTTGAGATCTCTTCGTTTGTTTCCCGAAATCGGAGGTCCACGAAAGAATTTCTTCTGTCGATCGCCTGATTTCGCAAAAGGTTAAGTGTTAATTTCAATTTAAGCCATTAATACTTGTTACAGCTTTCATGTTGTCGTTGTAATCGGTTTCATGAAAGGTATTTGGTGTTTTGTGGGGGTTTTTATCGGTCGCACAACCTGTGAAAACTAGCATATTACTAATGGCACCGAATGATCCCCCGAAAAGTTAGTTTGTAATTCCTTTTGAATTGGATACAGTTTTTAACTAACTGGTAAAACATACCTTCAGGGCTGTCTTCATTGAGTGAAACGTATGTAGCGCTTTCCGATTATGGCGTAGATATCCAAACCCTTGCATTAAATATGGCCATTGGAATATTTCATTTATTATTGAAGAGGATGCTTTGTTTTTCTTGAGGTGGAAACGCCAAGATACAAATTCAAATTCAATGGGAATTTCATATTTCGGCAATTCATTTCTTTCAATTGAATTTATTTCTTTCATTAAGTATGTTACCCAGAAACTTAAAAAAGTCTTGTCGAGGCTTTCCTTGATTCGATCGCATTCAAAAGTTACAGAGAACTATCGAAAGCGCTAACTAAAATCTTTGAGCAACCGCGCCTTAAAGGCTCTTATGAAAAAATTATTTCGAATTGTAAAATTCCCCAAAACGGGTTTGTTGAAAATAGGTTTGTCTAGCTACTGTGAAAATTTGATTGCAATCAAGCAAAGCGTCTTTGAGTTGAAATCTTTACTTGTTGAAAGCAAACACTCGAACGCAGCTTGTTGAAAGTCACGGTTTTTCTCATTTTTCTTTTTTGTCACCCTAAATGGCGACAAATGTTATAGTGAAAACGCTTAAAAAACACGAAATGATCCCTAGCGCCTGCAGCTTTTTCCGAAAAAACAACAAAGCCTGACCTTCCACTTGCGAGTGATTGCACAGTAAGCGAAACAAGTGAAAGTTCTTGTTCGATGGCATTAATGAGAGAATCACGTGTAATTCGGTCATCTGTATGTCTTAATTTAACGTGGCCTTCAAAGTGAGTCAGTCTTTCTGATTTCGCTATCAACCAAACAAGAGTATCGTGAAAATTACGGACAATGTTTTCCCGTAAGAGTTACGCGATGATTCTTTGCCTCCTGATTGGTTTTTCCAACAGTCAGCCGCTAAACTCGCGGCAAACACTCACTAAGTCCACTGATACCCAAGCAAAGCAGAATTTCGTAGTGAACAACAACTGCGGTCTCGCACAAAGCGATCGAGAAACTCTGGCTCTGATCAAATCTACAGTTGACGATATCGCTGCAAAAACCGGCAAAGGTATGTCTGGCGAGTCATTAATTTTTTCAAATTTCTTTAAACTGAGTGAATTCAGCCAAAACACGACGTTCAAAGTTTAACGTTTCTGAGATTTGGTAGGGGTCTTAATCGGCTTGGTTTTCAAGAAACCCCTCGAAAATCAAACTGTAGAGTTTTAAACATTGAATTTTGACCCTAAAAATGCGTTATACTCGCCTCTGGAGGTTTAGCAGAATTGCGCAAACTATTAAAAAATATTCAGTGCTATTTGTACACTTTTTTTTTTTCAAACAGGACCCGCTTGTCCCATTGGCTGGGTTTCACATGGAAAGTCGTGCTACATCGTTATCGATATTCCAACCCTGGAGTGGAGCGCAGCGCGACGAAATTGTCAGAAGCTGGGAGGAGATCTCGCTAAAATCACTACAAATGCAGAAAATCAATTCATTTTAAACCTTATTTCCAACCAGACGACAACCACTTCGTGGGGAGCTTGGCTGGGTCTTCATCGGAAGGCAAATGATAAGTTCTACTGGGCTGACGACTCTCCATTGACGGGTTATATTTCATGGGCAAGCGGTGAACCGAACAATCCATCAACTGAGAGGTGTGGACATATGTATTCGTCACCAAAGGAAAAGTGGAACGACATACTTTGCAACGTGGATGAGAAATACATAACCCGAGCTCCAGTAATTCTCTGCGAGAAGTAGTGTTCTCGTTTAAGTACATTTCCAATTGGGATGAACCTTCGGCTTGTATACATTTAACTGTATGTAGATTTGGTACCGTTTATAGTTAAGTAACCTCTCAAGATAGACATGTACGAGCTAAACGAAAAACTAATTAAAAAAAATTAAAAAAGAAAAGATGAAATGGAGTTCTCTCAGTTTTGTAAAAAAGTCTAGTTCCTCACCCAGGGACTAAAAAGCGGAATTCCTGTCAGATCGAAGATCGGGATCATTTCATAAAACTCATTGTTTTCCCAAGCCACCCAAGGCTGAAGCGAGCGATAAGTTGAAACAGAAATTACACCTTCCCTATTCAGTTTATTAAACGTTGACGTTTTGTATGTTTCCTGTGAAGGTTTAAATATAGTATCCCAAAATACAATATTGTTGGCTCGTCACTGTGAAAGAATGATTATATTTTGCCTTTGATGCGCACAGATTTAACACAAAGTAAAATGCTCTCTTTGAACCTCAATAGTAATATATTGCTTGAGGTGAGAATTTTGATGACAAAATCCCGTTAAGTTCATTTACTAAAAATCTCTCTTCATATTATTCCATGAAATCTAGTTGATGATCTGATCTCTGCCATAGAAAAAACAATGTATTCTCAATGCGATCGAGTCCGCGCATGGGACCATACACAGACAAACACATGGCGCATGCATACATAATACCATGAGGAAGCTCTCAGCTAAGGAGCCTTTAAAAATTTGGTAAAAGAGGAATTAAAAAGTTTACACTGGCTAAAAATTCTTATCGTCTCCGACGTTTCGGCTACAACAGTTGCCTTCTTCACCAAAGGATAAAAAATGAAAATGTTTAACGGCGTCCTGTATAGTAATATTAATATCTCGAAAGAATTCCTTAAGGTCCCGAGAGTATTATTAATGACGCTAGAAGTTGTTGATGTTTTTGTATACGCTAGGCAGCGCTATGTGTTCGTTAATAGAGTTCTCATCTCGCACGGAGTGCCACGCTTCAAGAATTAGTCTTTGTCGCCACATCGGTGACCTGTCAACAAATTCCACATTCTCCAAATCTACTACGATTCTCAGTTGAGTATGACAAGGGAAGTTTGGTGACAAAGTTTTCGGCTTGTTGTTGTCAAGGGTAACTTGCTTCGTTTCCAATGGTAACTTTTCGGGGTTTGACGTCATTTAACTGGTAACGGTCGCCAGTTTCAATTTAACCGTTGCAATTTGTAGATTTTGGCGGGCTCATCGCTCGTGACGTCAAAGCCCTAAAAGTTACTCTTGGAAACGAAGGAGGTTGCCCTTGACAACATGGTAACTTTAACACCGAACATTGTCACCGAACTTCCCTAGTGTCATACTCAACTGAGAATCGTAGTATTTCATGACTGTGGAGCATATGGTGTTTGGTCGACAAAGAATTTTCATCCAATGTTGCAATGGCCTTTGCGTGTTCTTTTACGCGTGTTTTTAGCGCGGGTGATATCTGGCCAACGTAAACAAGGCTTAAGCACAATAGATTAACTGTGCACTTTGGATTTGACGTCCACAGATGGTAATCCTATAGCTCCTTTACGTCAGATGACGTGCAAGTGTTAAGTTTTCACTCCGAATCAGCTATAAATACTCATTGACAAGCTAGAACTGTTGTCATTCATTGTCTCAGTGCAAATAACTGAAAATGTTTCTTTCTACGAGCTACGCCACGATCATTATCATGATTGCCATCTCGTTTTCTCGCAGCAATCAAATACCAATCAATTTGCCCGTAGGACAAGGCCTTGTGATAAACAACCATTGTGGTATATCACCAATCGACAGCGAGACTTTGTCTCATATCAAAGCCACAGTGGATTACATCGCTTCCAAGACAAACAATGGTAAGGTCATCTCACTCTCTTTCCAAATTAAACCTCAAAGGTATGGTTACACATGGCAGACATACTCATAGTATAACGCTGAAATTTGAGTGTTTTCAGTTGACGGTTGAGTTGTTATCGTACTGACTGCTCCCCATCACACTCTTTCACATCTCTCCAATTTGTATAGGAAATCGCATGATTTCGAGTGCAATTTGTACACTGACTTACAACTAGTCTAAAGTACAAAAATAAAAGAAGAGGTTTGAACTGATACAACACCCGTACTATCAATAACATCTACAGCCGCGGACAAAATTCTTGAAAGACTTTGCAATACTCAGTTATGACCTGACAGTTTGGAGATTCGAATGGAATGTTTAATCTTGGTCTAAAACATGCGATTGCATTGAGGAAGCTAACCGGTACTGTTTGTTCCTTGTTTACATGGCAGCAGGAACTTGCTCAAAGCTTAAGTGTGGTAATAAACAGATACTTACTTAAAACAAGAGTCGAATATTGAACCTCACCGCCTCCGGGGGGGGAGGGGGGGCTCCCATATAAAAAGGCGAGGGATACTCTTTTACATTAAACCCTTAAAGGAGACCAATGTGGGCGTGGCCCAGGCGTTTTCTTACCCCTAAAAGGGACCATGGGGGTAAATTGATCATTGTAAAGCGCCTTTGAGACGTTGTGATAAGGGCGCTATATAAATGCACCACTTTACTTTACTTTATTATCCATAACACAGAAAAATAAAAAATACAGCGACTTTTAATGATGGCAAAAACATTATCATCTAATACTTTCACCTGCCTGAAGAAATATAAAAGTGTAAATATACACTTTTATATTTATTTCTTCGCGCGCAACCCTAAGGATATTTTCACGGCTACATATGATTGCGTTTTGCCCAAAACACCCTAAGTGAGACCAAAATCCGAAATTTACACCCCTAAGCGAGACGATGAGCATCCCTCCCCTTTTATATGGGATTCCCCCCCCCCCCCCGGGCACCGCCCTTCCATATCGCGACGTTGCACCAAAGAGGCAATTCGTCGGTGTCCCTAATTCATCTTGCTGGCCTGGGAATTGTTGTCATCTGCACTGACTTCGTCACTACATTTATCAAATTCATGCTGGCCTTTATCAGAGTCGCTAGCTTCTCACTCATTTCATGCTCGTTCAGATCTTCATGGGGTCCTTCATCTTTATCCACTCCGCACCAACTCGGGCGTCATTCGACACGCGTGATCCCCTACCGTTACATTTAGTTTGTCACGCATTCCTCTCAATAACTTTGGCGTTTCGCGGCTATAGAGTGTTTTCATGTGACGTCTCCGGGAATTGAGCTCTATTATCACTCAAACGTTTTCTTTTGTTTCGGAGGAAAAACAAGGTTACTGATCACGTGAGTGAAAACAGGCATCTTGTACCCTATGGGACCTTACATTCTATTTATCAGGCCCTAGTACAACCTCATTTCAACTACTGCAATATTGTTTGGGGAAACTGTGGACTTTGCAGGACAAACTGCAAAAACTGCAAAACAGAGCAGCCCGTGTCTTGACCTACTCTATCTACAGGGTCGTAACGAGATATATATTTTCGTAACTGATCCGATATTTTTACCCAAAATTTTGATCCCCGATCCCAAAAATGATGAGAATTTTGATCCCTGAACCCTCAAAAATTTCATCTCTGATCCCTCATTCCAAGAAAAATACTGCTGATCCCGATCCCATGCGTTGTGATTCCAGATCCCAGAGCTGTGATCCTTGATCCCTTTTCAGACATTTGATCAATGATCCCATATGCCTCGTTACGACCCTGCTAAATATGACGCTCATGTCAACAATTTATTTGAACTCTTAGGATGGAAATCCCTAGTCTCTCAAATGCCAATTGAAAGAGCAACAATGGTATTTAAGTCCCTACAAGGACTAGCACCTGAGTATCTCTGCTCGAAAATTGTCGATCGCGATTCTGGTTATTGTTTGAGAGATTCTGTGAATAAGGTAAATGTTCCGCAACCGCGCACAAACTACTACAAAAAACAGCTTTAGCTATTTAGTGGCGCAGTTTTGTGGAACAGTTTGCCATTAGAGCTAAGGAAAGCAGAGTCCCTCAATCAATTCAAACGACTGATTAAAGAGGTTATGTAAGCCATTATTCTAAACACGGCATTCATGGAAAGCAGCTTTTATTGTATGATATTGAGTAAGATAGTTAATGTAGTTTACATAGTTCAATTTATAAATTTTTAATTGTACATATTTTTTTTATATTGCTGATGAATTGCACCGTGGTTAAATAAAGATTAAATAAATAAATAACATTCTATTCGAGATCAATTGCCGCTCAAATCTAAGAAAAACCGGAAACCAAATAGGACAAAATAGAAAAACCCAAAAAGCACATCGGATAACAAAACCGAAAAACCGCTCGTATTTTTTATGAAAACCGAAAACCAGATCCTAAAAAACGAAAAACCCGCAAACCGCAATGAACACCAAAACCGAAAAACCGAAGTCTTTTGGCATAAAAACCGAAAAACCGATCTAAAAAATTGCCAAAACCGCAAAACCGAAAATCCCAATGTCCCCCTCCTCTGCCTATTGCTTGCTGCATCCCACGTGAACGCCTAATTGGCGTCTTGTTACATGTAATTTGGGGAGGAAACTTGTTCTCTTTTCTTTTACAGAATCCGCTTGTCCCACCGGTTGGGTTTTACATGGAAAGTCGTGCTACATCGTTATCGATATTCCAACCCTGGAGTGGAGCGCAGCGCGACGAAATTGTCAGAAGCTGGGAGGAGATCTCGCTAAAATCACTACAAATGCAGAAAATCAATTCATTTTTAACCTTGTTTCCAACCAGGCGACAACCACTTCCTGGGGAGCTTGGCTGGGTCTTCATCGGAAGGCAGATAATAAGTTCTACTGGGCAGATGACACTCCATTGACGGGTTATACCCCATGGGGAAGGGGTGAACCGAACAATCCAACAACGGAGAGGTGTGGAAACATGTTTGGTCCCACAAACGGAAGAAAAGGAAAGTGGAACGACTTACCCTGCCAACTGGATAAAAAGGTCGTAGTCGATGCACCAGTGATTCTCTGCCAGAAAGCTGCTAACTAATGTTCTAAGTTTGGCGCTTCCAGTGGAAACAAACCATAGACTTATGTACTCCCGATCTGCAACGTCGATTTGGTAGCTGTCATAGATATCTAATCCTAGAAATAGTTATGTGTAAGGCTCATTAAAATAATAAATCTGGAGTGCAATTTTCTCACTTTTAGTTTGTAATGAAGTAAAGTACCTCACTCCGGGACTAAAATATTTACGATCCAAGAACGGGACCTTTTGATAAAAATATCTGTTCGAAAGGCCTTGGACAACCGAGATAGTCAGAAGCACGCTGTAATAAGGGGTTATTTTCATAGAGGGAAGAAATTCTTCAATTGTGAAGGTGGCTCTGAATCGGTTGCAGAATTTTATCTGAGCCTGCTAATTACTCAGTTTTCAGAAAGAAAAATTGCAAGTAACTGAGTTCTTTTTTAGATATGAGCGTTTAAGACAAAAGGTAGGGCGTTTTTACAGTCAACTCCCGTTATAGCGGACACCCTCTGGACCACGATTTGGTGTCCGTAATAGCGAGAGTCCGTAATAGCGGGGTGCGAGAAAATTTTTATTTTAAACCCATTTTAAATAAGGGGGTCACATGTGTGTTCATTTTCATTAACTCCAGCACTTTTTTCAGACCCGTTGTCGCACGCTAAGAGCGTCAGAACTTTATTTACAAACAGAACAGAACTTAACAGAACAGGAGTTACGTACCCTTTGTGTACAGTACTGTACTAAGTACGTAAAAAACAATCATCGTATGTTGCAGCAATGTCCACGCATGCATCATTTTGGTTTCCTACTGTACTGAAGTACAGTAATCTACATTTCTAAAAAAAAATTATTTTCAAGGAAAAACCTGAACATCAGCTATTGAAAGCATACGCTATCACATTACCTTAAAAGATCGTTCCAATAGGCTCTGTGTACTTCTCCTTTGAATTGCAACTTCCCCCACTTTGTCGCCAAGGAGACTTAATTCATTAGCAACCTTAAACTCCCCTCTATGAATCAAAAAAGCAGAAAAAATAGACTTGATATGTGTGCAAATATTCCAAGAAGCTGCTCGGTGTCCGCTATAACGAGAGAGAAAACAATGAAACTGTGACGTTGGGACCGAATCAAGTGTCCGTAAGTCCGTAATAGCGCCGAGAGTCCGTCATAGCGGGAGTTTATTTCAGTCAAACGTCTGTAACTTTCGCCGGGGATTTAGCTGCTGTCCGTAATAGCGGGATGTCCGTAATAGCGAGGTGTCCGCAAGGCGGGAGTTGACTGTAGATGGTTCTTTTGTTGCCCTAATGACCAAGAGTCCATCATCCAAGAGTTAAGATTTACCTAAATAATTGGCCTAATCCCCATCAGCGTCAAAAAACTGTTTATTTTTAAACCTACAATAGTTTTGCGGGAAAAGAAACAATAGAGTTAAGCTGTGTTCACATCAAAGCCGAAAAATGATTAGAGTAAACATGTTTCGCCTAAACATGTTTGTTATTGCATTGTTCACATCAGATGACGGTTTCAAACACGTTTCATGCCATGGTTGTATAATTAATGCTGTTTCATGGTTTCAAGTTGTGAATTTTGGTTTTGCATTGCGATGCTTTACGCTTGTAACCGTCGTCATTAAGTTTTGCGGCAATGTTCTCCCAAATATTATGCTTTCTACCCATCGCTGATAATTGCCGTTGTATTTCTTCATCGCCCACATTTCATCTAGACATTTGGCCTCATAATAGCCCCAATTTTGGTTCTTTTGGGCACTCGCCTCCCTTCCGCATCCATCCGCCATTTTGTACGTGTTTGGTCTGATCATGATTGAAACTACCTCGCGAGGTTGTTTCAATCATGCTTAGAATAATCATGTTTGAACCATGATTCACGCGATGCACTGTCTGATGTGAACACTTTTCATAACGAAACATATTTCATTCGCGATCAGACTAATCATGCTTCGGCGTAGTGTGAACCCAGTACAAATCGGCCGGCTAAGGGTGCGTTTTTTTGGGAAAATCCGAAAACGGATTCTTGAATCCAAAAACGGATTTTGCGTTTTTTGAGCGAAATCCAAAAGCGGATCGTGAATCCAAAGTATTCCACACTCGAGGAGGATACTCCGGATCAAATCTAAATCCGGATTTGTGAGATTCGCCACTTCATCTTTTTTCGGGAAAGGATTTGAAAAAAGCCGGTATTTTTGACAAGCGGTTTTCGATGCAAAAATGATACACAACAGCTACTGTACATGACAGTTTCGCCCAAATGTTCTTCTCACGCCACTTTTACCGTACGATCGAAGGTCGAAACGGTTAGGTTTCCTGCAAATTTCACACCAGAAATTACATTAAAAATTTCTTGACAACAATAATTACTAAACTGCAAAAGTACCCTCTGTAATCGATTTGTACCTTAGCACACACGTTTTTCGTCATTTGTTTTTATCGATCACTAAGGCTTTTTTTTCTGGTGATATTGTCATTGAAGAATTTCTCCAAAACAAATAAGTTAACCGCTAATTTTTTGTTTTGATTTTGAAATTGCAAGCAACTTTAAGGGGCTGTTTACATGAGAAAACTCGCACCGGCGCGAGTTTCACATCGGAGTGACTTTTTGATTTCGTACCGCGTTATGCGGTGAGTTCGTATCGTGTTTACATGAAGGGACACCACATGTTGATAAAATACACGCGTGAAACCAAATTGCAAATATATGGATTTACTGAGGAAAAGCACGCATGCGCTACTCGTTCCAGCCCACAAGTAGGTCGATTTCACACCGGAACGAGTGGTCGTTAGTCGTTTACATGATACCGTTGCGAGATTTCGCGCCGGAACGAAATTTTCACTCCGGTGCAGCAACCAGGGTGAACTCGCGCCGGTGTGAGTCGCCCCAACATGAGATTTTTTGCTGCGCGCCGGTACGAAAGTCGCCCCGGTATCATTTAAAGTGCACCTAACCCCAAAATATAATTGTAGCTTGAATAAATCTCCATACTGTGTAAAGTTAATTGGTGAAAGAATTTTTCGATTTGGGTGAATTCTCGATTTTCTACGTCTAGTAGAAGTTGAGAAACATTTGGTTCAAGCCCGCGACCCGGGGCGAGTCGAGCTGTGACGTAGAAAGGAGAACCGCATGAGAGTGCTTCCCGGTGTTGTTTACTATTTTCACAGCATTCTTCTGTTAGCTTTTGGAATTCTTCTTTTTTTGACAGCACTGAATGAAAAACACACACTCCAAAGTCGTCCATCCTAAGCCATCTCTTGGAAATGTCGAGATTTTGTTCATCGCCCACATCAGCTGAACGAACAAAATCTTCACGCTTTAAATGTTCGGAACATAGCACTGAAGATTGCGATGGTTGCCATTTCGCTCGCTTCAGTCGAACAAAATCGACCCATTTCTTCCTTCTTTTCTTGGCTTCTGTACGCTCGTCGTTGTAGAATGGCAACTTATGAAGAGAAATACCTTCTTTTAAATTTCTCACGTTGCTGCAACCAGCAGCAATACATCTCTTTGGCATTTTCTGGACTACAACAGTGGACCATATGCGAACTATGTGAACTATGTCAACACACTCGTTCTCCTTTCTACGTCATAGCAACTACTAGCCCCAATCCTCCCGTTACTCGGACTTGAACCAAGATGGCTGCCATTTAGGTGCGATTTTTCAAACTTTGAGGGGCCATAAAAGATACTAGATTTGAGCAAATCTAATAATTTTTTCACCGATGTACTATAAAAAATATGGTAAATCATTTACTCCAACTAAAATTTGGGGGGTTAGGTGCACTTTAAACAGCTCCTAAGTTTCTTTGTTTGCGTTGTCATAGAAAATATTCCTTTTTCGGATTTTGCGTTTTTTTGACGCTGAAGAATCCATTGATCCGAGATCACAAATCTGTTTTTGGATTTTCCCAAAGAAAAAACGCACCCTAACTCAATGTTGTACCCAATTGAAACCCTTTGGGAATAAAACTTTTTTGTTCCAGGTATTCAGTCCATATCATTTAATGTGAATGCTACATGATAGTGCAAATACAATACACAAAGAATCTTGACCCCGGGAGATTTGAGTGAACGGGGAACTGGTAATCCCTAAAATCAGGATCTTTAAAACGGGAGATCTTTAAAAGCGGAAATGTTTAAAGAAAGAGAAAATTATTGCTTCACCTTCCAAGCCCGGAGCGAGGTAGACTAGCAATAGAGTTATTTTCATAGAGTTATGACATTAGAGTTAAGAGTTAAATTCCAAAATCCTGAATTCAAGATTATGGAAAGCCAAAATCCTGAATTCAAGATTTTGGAAGGACAAAATCCTCGGTTCGTAATTTTTAAATAGCGTATTGGTTTCGAAGCTTTCTGTCCCCGTCGTCGTTACCGGACTTCAGTGTTGGGAAAGAGGTGAATCCCTCCAAATTGTAGTTGGAAGTAATCTTTCCGTTCTTAAAACGCAGGCATTTTAACATTAGTCTGTATAGACCGTATTCATATATGGCGTCTACGTAATTATTCTTTTGTCTTTATGCTAATCGTCTTCACTAACCTCGTTAGCGCAAAAAAAATTCAGAAGAATCTTTGCTCCAAAGTGAGGCTAGTGAGGATAATTAGCACAAGGACAAAAGAATAATTTCTCGGTCGCCATTTATGAATACGGTCTGATGCAACTCTTATGTTTTAAAAGTGAGATTCAGTCTCTTTTTTGTGGTAGGTTGATAAATGGCATGCAATAATGGTGATGGTTTTCAGATAACATATCCGAAATATTAAGCGTTTATTAAATTTTTGAGGTTCTTGTCTCTATAAATATTTCTTTCCCCTTTTTCCCTTTCTTTCATCCTTACCTTCTGTTTTTTCCTTGTTTTTGTGTTATCGACTAATATTATACATGAAAACATTTTTCCATTCATTGACTGGCTAAGAGAAATGCAGTTTTCAGGCAACTCAGTACAAAGAAAGAGGTACTTTAGTGTAAAAGACGTAACAAATAATACAGGCATTCTAATTGGTCAATGATCAAAGAAAGCCACAGATATTCAATCAAATATTAGCCCAGGATAGCGCATTTTTTGCGGCAGATTAAGTGAAACGTGAGCATTGCTTCTGCTTAATCCCGTCGCACGCTAGAGCTATCAGCTTAGAGAACTTTCATTCGTGACTGTTGCCATAAGCAAGTTCCCCCAGTGTGCGGTGGCGTTTTCAGCGCTGTTCGTCACGCGTGCCATCGGCGCCGAATATTCAACATGTTGAATAATTTTCGGCACGAGTGGTCGCACGAGTGAACATTTCTTCCAAGTGCGCGAAAAGTTGTGAAGTGAAGTGAAGTTATTAGTCTCTTTCCTCGGGGCGTTTCAGGAGTAATTTACAATGCTTTGTGGGGGACTCTGGCCATACTTCTTGTTACGCAGTTTACAATTAATTTAGAAAGTGAAAGATGCCCCCGTCCGGATAAGGACAGACCACAACACCGGGGACAACGTCCCCTACTCTTTTCGAATAGTGAGTGAGTGGGTTCTTTAACGTCTCATACGATTTGATTTCTAACAAGGGCTACGAGACGTGACCTACGGTTTACAGTCCTTCTCCGAGAAGACTTGAAAGTCTAACCTTTTGCAGATGTGATTACAAAGGCAGCACTTTCTCCTCAGTTATTTTAAGACCCTGAGCGTTGGTCCAGCCGGAGTCGAACTCACGATCTCCCGCATGGCAGCCCGGTGCTCAACCAACTGAGCCACCTTTTCATCTTACACCAAGACTCACGCTTATTGTGCTTAAACGCTTACCGTTCTCAAACATGGTCGATACGGTGGGGAAAGAACAATATACTAACCCAGAGTCCAGATCATCAGATAGAGAAGAAATGTTGCCTTTACTTCTATTACGCATGCGTCCTGGTGTAAGATAGCTTTTCACGCGCGCACACTTGGACAAAATGTTCACTCGTGCCAAAAATTTTTCAACATGTTGACTATTCGGCGCCGATGGCATGCGTGACCCAAAGCGCTGAAAACGCCACCGCAGACTGGGGGAACTTGCTTACTCTAACAGTCACTAATAAAACTTTGCTAAGCTGATAGCTCAGGTGTGCTTCAGGCTTTATTGATAGTTTTTCGCGTCTATAATTAGAAGCCCACCTGCTATTATTAATAAGTGATCATATGAATTTTCTCGTGCAATTTGGAAGATTGAATAAGCACTCGTAAATTTTTCCGAAGACTACAAATTGCATTCGCCCTACGGGCTCATGGAAAGTTTGTCTTTGAAAAAGTTTACTCGAATCAGTTTTTCTTAATTGCTCCCGAAAATCATGTGATTACGTATACAAACTACGATAGACATTTGGCGCATTTGGTTTTGTTGCAATCGTTAGCTGGGAGCGGTGGATTTTATTTTTGCAGGGAACTTAGTTGTGCTATATCACAACACGTGTCCTAAGTAAAAGTCATTTACTTTAGACAATTTATTGTTCATCGGATCAACAATAAATTTTCTTCCATATGACATGCATTGGAGAGCTGGCGCATAAGTTACGGCTGATGAAATCAATGCCGGGCAAAATTGATGGCAACCATCCCTTGTACACTAGGTTTTCTTTTGTAGCCAATTGCGAACTAGAAAAAAAGTGAATATATCTTGTTGCGCAGCGCGATGAAATGGTCAATAATTCAACTGCGTAATTTCAATATTTGAACGTGTAATTTCTGCCTCAACGTATCGCTCGCTTCATCCTTGGCTGGCTTGGGCAAACAGGGAGTTTTATTGCAAAATAGGTCCCGATCTTCGATCTGACACGAATTCTGCGTTTTAGTCCCTGGGTGAGGAACTACACTTTTTTACAAAACTGAGAGAACTCCATTTCATCTTTTCTTTTTCATTTTTTGTTTTGTTTTTTTGGTTAGCTCGTACATGACTATCTTGAGAGGTTACCTAACTATAAAAGCCTGTATAAACGGTGCCATATCTACATGCAGTTACATGTACAAGCCAAATTGGAAATAACGCTGAAACGAGAATACTATTTAAAAGCTTTCTGGCAGAGAATTACTGGACAGGAGAATAGGTTATGTATTTCTTAGCCAAGTTGCATACAGAATCGTTCCACTTTGCTGCCTTCAGTCGGGTTGATAAACCATACAAATTACCACATTGCTCAGTTGATGGGGTGTTCGGTTCACCGCTTGCCCATGAGGTGTAACCTTTCAAACAAAATTAATATTTTTATTAAAAGGTCCCGTTCTTGGATCGTAAATATTTTAGTCCCTGAGTGAGGTACTTTACTTCATTACAAACTAACTCTCGTCTTTTCACGAGCCTTACACATAACTATTTCTAGGATTATATATCTATGACAGCTACCAAATCGACGTTGTAGATCGGGAGTACAAGTCTATGGTTTGTTTCCACTGGAAACGCCAAACTTAAAGCATTAGTTAGCAGTTTTCTGGCAGAGAATCACTGGTGCCATGGCTAAGAACTTTTTATCCAGGTTGCAGGATATGTCGTTCCACATTCCTTTCCTTGTCTCTGTGGGACCAAACATGTTTCCACACCTCTCCGTTGTTGGATCGTTCGGTTCACCTCTTCCCCATTGGGTATAACCTGTCAATGGAGTGTCATCTACCCAGTAGAACTTATTATCTGCCTTCCGATGAAGACCCAGCCAAGCTCCCCAGAGAGTGGTTGTCGTCTGGTTGGAAACAAGGTTAAAAATGAATTGATTTTCTGCATTTGTAGTGATTTTAGCGAGATCTCCTCCCAGCTTCTGGCAATTTCGTCGCGCTGCGCTCCACTCCAGGGTTGGAATATCGATAACGATGTAGCACGACTTTCCATGTGAAACCCAACCGGTGGGACAAGCGGGTCCTGTTAAGGAAAAAAAGACTCACTGACACTTAATTAATTTATTTTTATTGAATACATAACAGAAGTTTATACATTACACTTGAAAACCAAGATACATATAAAAAGAAAAAGAAAACAAATACAACTTATAATCTGACATACAAGCCAAAACAGGATATAATCGGGAGCTAATCACATACTGACATGCACGAGAACTGAGTGATCAATCAAAGAGGGCGAATAAAATAAATTGAATCATGTAAATTTCTCAACCTTGTATTTAAAATTAATCTTATTAACAAATTCAGACAAAATAATCCCTTCGCCCTCACACCGGTCAATAGCCCATTCGGCTTCGCCTCATGAGCTAAAAAAGCCAAACTTACCGTTTACAGCGGCGAGTATTGCGTGTTATTAGGGTCAAAATTCAATGTTTAAAACTCTACAGTTTGATTCTCGAGGGGTTTCTTGAAAACCAAGC
>NC_090894.1:23634975-23659975 GCF_036669925.1 Montipora capricornis | reverse complement strand
TATGTAACTGGGACTACGGTACGGTTTCAACGAGGAAAAAAGCCAAAACGGTAATTGGATAAATGTCTCTTTTCCATGACAAGTCAATGGAACATAGACCTAGGAATATGGGATTAAAACACAAGGGCACCTTATGCAAGCATCATGGACCCATCCAAAGAGCATGTCATACACTGAGTGCATTTGCACGGACAGAAGCTAGTAATGGGGAAAAATCAATCAAACTCAAACGTTTTACTGATATTACCAGGCTGTCAAGAAATTGCTCGTTTTCTTTCTTTTTGTCATTTTTTTCTTGCTTTTCTAACAAAGCTGCCTGTGTGCGTCGGAGCTCCGTGAGTTGCTCTTCTTCCTCGATTTGTGAAGTAATCATAGCTTCCTCTCTGCCCTATAAGACAAGAACTGCTAAAAATAGCAACAGAACCTTTATTTGTCAGAGGGGTGTCACAGGTAGCATACTTATTTTTTGTGCACCAAATTTATTCACAGGCAGCCCAAACTCAAGAGTACTGAATACTTTTCAATCAAATATTAGCCCAGGATAGCGCATTTTTTGCAGCAGATTAAGTGAGACGCGAGCATTGCTTCTGCTTAATCCCGTCGCACGCTAGAGCTATCAGCTTAGAGAACTTTCATTCGTGACTGTTGCCATAAGCAAGTTCCCCCACTGTGCGGTGGCGTTTTCAGCGCTGTTCGTCACGCGTGCCATCGGCGCCGAATATTCAACATGTCGAATAATTTTCGGCACGAGTGGTCGCACGGGTGAACATTTCTTCCAAGTGCGCGAAAAGTTGTGAAGTGAAGTGAAGTTATTAGTCTCTTTCCTTGGGACGTTTCAGGAGTAATTTACAATGCTTTGTGGGGGACTCTGGCCATACTTCTTGTTACGCAGTTTACAATTAATTTAGAAAGTGAAAGATGCCCCCGTCCGGATAAGGACAGACCACAACACCGGGGACAACGTCCCCTACTCTTTTTGGATAGTGAGTGAGTGGGTTCTTTAACGTCTCATACGATTTGATTTCTAACAAGGGCTATGAGACGTGACCTACGGTTTACAGTCCTTATCCGAGAAGACTTGAAAGTCTAACCTTTTGCAGATGTGATTACAAAGGCAACACTTTCTCCTCAGTTATGTTAAGACCCTGAGTGTTGGTCCAGCCGGAGTCGAACTCACGATCTCCCGCATGGCAGCCCGGTGCTCAACCAACTGAGCCACCTTTCCATCTTACACCAAGACTCACGCTTATTGTGCTTAAACGCTTACCGTTCTCAAACATGGTCGATACGGTAGGGAAAGAACAATATACTAACCCAGAGTCCAGATCATCAGATAGAGAAGAAATTTTGCCTTTACTTCTTTTACGCATGCGTCCTGGTGTAAGATAGCTCTTCACGCGCGCACACTTGTTCAAAATGTTCACTCGTGCCAAAAATTTTTCAACATGTTGACTATTCGGCGCCGATGGCATGCGTGACCAAAAGCGCTGAAAACACCACCGCAGACTGGGGGAACTTGCTTACTCTAACAGTCACGAATAAAACTTTGCTAAGCTGATAGCTCAGGTGTGCTTCAGGCTTTATTGATAGTTTTTCGCGTCTATAATCAGAAGCCCACCTGCTGTTATTAATAAGTGATCATATGAATTTTTTCGTGCAATTTGGAAGACTGAATAAGCACTCGTAAATTTTTCCGAGGACTACAAATTGCATTCGCCTTACGGGCTCATGGAAAGTTTGTCTTTGAAAAAGTTTACTCGAATCAGTTTTTCTTAATTGCTCCCGAAAATCATGTGATTACCTATACAAACTACGATAGACATTTGGCGCATTTGGTTTCGTTGCAATCGTTAGCTGGGAGTGGTGGATTTTATTTTTGCAGGGAACTTAGTTGTGCTATCACAACACATTTCCTAAGTAAATGCCATTTACTTTAGACAATTTATTATTCATCGGATCAACAATAAATTTTCTTCCATATGACATGCATTGGAGAGCTGGCGCATAAGTAACGGCTGATGAAATCAATGCCGGGCAAAATAGATGGCAACCATCCCTTGTACACTAGCTTTTCTTCATAGCTAACAGCGAACTAGAAAAAACGTGAATATATCTTGTTGGGCAACGCGATGAAATGGTCAATAATTCAACTGTGTAATTTCAATATTTTTATGTATATGCACCACAAAATCACAACATATATAAGCAACGCCACGCGAACTTTAACGTGTAATTTCTGCCTCAACGTATCGCTCGCTTCATCCTTAGTTGGCTTGGGCAAACAGGGAGTTTTATTGCAAAATAGGTCCCGATCTTCAATCTGACACGAATTCTGCATTTTAGTCCCTGGGTGAGGAAGTACACTTTTTTACAAAACTGAGAGAACTCCATTTCATCTTTTCTTTTTCATTTTCTGTTTTGTTTTTTTTGGTTAGCTCATACATGGCTATCTTGAGAGACTGTTGAGAGGTTACCTAACTATAAACGGTACCAAATCTACATGCAGTTACATGTACAAGCCAAATTGGAAATAACGCTGAAACGAGAATACTATTTAAAAGCTTTCTGGCACAGAATTACTGGACAGGAGAATAGGTTATGTATTTAATTTTTAGCCAAGTTGCATACAGAATCGTTCCACGCCAAACTTAGAACATTAGTTAGCAGCCTTCTGGCAGAGAATCACTGGTGCTATGGCTAAGAAGTTTTTATCCAGGTTGCAGAATAGGTCGTTCCACCTTTCCTTCCTTGTTTCTCTGGGACCAAACATGTTTCCACACCTCTCCTTTGGATTGTTCGGTTCACTACTTCCCCATGGGGTATAACCCGTCAATGGAGTGTCATCTGCCCAGTAGAACGCATTATTTGCCTTCCGATGAAGACCCAGCCAAGCTCCCCAGGTAGTGGCCGTCGTCTGGTTGGAAATAAGGTTGAAAATGAATTGATTTTCTGCGGCCGAGGTGATTTTAGCGAGATCTCCTCCCAGCTTCTGACAATTTCGTCGCGCTGCGCTCCACTCCAGGGTTGGAATATCGATAACGATGTAGCACGACTTTCCATGTGAAACCCAACCAGTGGGACAAGTGGGTCCTGTTAAGGAAAAAAAGACTCACTGACACTTTATTTTATTTTTTTAATTAATTTATTTTTATTGAATACATAACAGAAGTTTACTTTACACTTGAAAACCAAGATACATATAAAAAGAAAAAGAAAACAAATACAACTTATAATCTGACATACAAGCCAAAACAGGATATAATAGGGAGCTAATCGCATACTGACATGCACGAGAAGTGAGCGATCGATCAAAGAGGGCGAACAAAGTAAATTGAATCGTGTAAATTTCTCAACCTTGTATTTAAAATTAATCTTATTAACAAATCTCTTTTTGCTTGTTTGAAGAGATGTAATACATCATGTAAAAAAAAAGGTATAGTTAAACTTTCTCGCAGCCCCATGCCCAGCAAGGCTTTGCTTGAACAAGCCAAACACGATTTCTTAAGGTTCTGGATTAAAACTAGTATTGTTTGTGGCATTAAACCACCCCACCACTTGACGAGTAAAAGACGAGGTGAACTGACACTTTTACTTCCCAAGTTTGAAAAAAAAATTTTCATTAGCACTGAATATTACGTATTAGTATCACCCAACTAGTGGACTAATGCGAATGCTGAATTTTGATTGGCTACGCTACTAGAGGACTATCAGTAATAGTCCTCGAGTAGCGAAAAGGGTGACGCTTTCTTTCGTTTTATTCTCAAATAAATATTTCTTCAACTTGCATTTGCTAACTTTATTATTGCCTTTTCTGTCCGACTAGTTGGGTGATACTAAAACAATTAGACCCTTCGCCCTCAAGGACCACCGGTCAATAGCCCATTCGGCTTCGCCTCATGGGCTATTGACCCGTAGCCCTTGCGGGCTACGAGTCTAATTGTTAAATAGTTTGCGCAATTCTGCTAAACTTACAGCGGCGAGTATTGCGCGTTATTAGGGTCAAAATTCAATGTTTAAAACTCTACAGTTTGATTTTCCAGGGGTTTCTTGAAAACTAAGCCGATTAAGACCCATACCAAATCGCAGAAACGTTAAACTTTCAACGTCGTGTTTTGGTTGACTTCACTGGAAAAATTAATGACTCGTCACACATACCTTTGCCGGTTTTTGCAGCGATATCGTCAACTGTAGATTTGATCAGAGCCAGAGTTTCTCGATCGCTTTGTGCGAGACCGCAGTTGTTGTTCACTACGAAATTCTGCTTTGCTTGGGTATCAGTTGACTTAGTGAGTGTTTGCCGCGAGTTTGGCGGCTGACTGTTGGAAAAACCAATCAGGAGGCAAAGAATCATCGCGTAACTCTTACGGGAAAACATTGTCCGTAATTTTCACGATACTCTTGTTTGGTTGATAGCGAAATCAGAAAGACTGACTCACTTTGAAGGCCACGTTAAATTAAGACATACAGATGACCGAATTACACGTGATGCTCTCATTAATGCCATTGAACAAGAACTTTCACTTGTTTCGCTTACTGTGCAATCACTCGCAAGTGGAAGGTCAGGCTTGGTTGTGTTTTCGGAAAAAGCTGCAGGCGCTAGGGATCATTTCGTGCTTTTTAAGCGTTTTGACTATAACATTTGTCGCCATTTAGGGTGACGAAAAAGAAAAATGTTGTTCTAAGTAAATTACATAAATTTGACAGACATTAAACATACCCAAAGTGAAAGTCAGTTGAGCAGAACGTTTTTATTTGGAATTTTTAAAGTAGCACCCCGTAGGTATTAATTTACATCGAACAAAGAACCTTTCACATTTTTAGGCTCAAATCGCACAAAAACGTTTATCAATCAATAAACTTTTACGCTCAACTCAAAATTTAGACGGTCTCCTAACAAGAGAGTGTTATTTAAAGTAGCGAGGATTAAACGGGCAGTCAAGAAGTGTGAACTTGCACGAGTGTTCTATTGAATTATCAGTGCCATTTAAAATGGGTGCTTAGACTTGATCAATGGAAAAAATTGAATACATTTTGGCCGATCCAAGTGTTTAAAGGCTGTAGAAAACAATGTCGAGAAGGCGTAGCAAAGGGAAAAAGCAATTATCTTCTTTTTCTTTCAGTCGCTCTAATGGAGGCAGTACTGTCCAGAGGCGTGAGCGATTTCTTTGAGATTCGGAGATACCGGGTTCGAGACCCGTTCTGACCACTCGTTGAATTTGATCCTGTTAGACCTTGGTTCAGCTTCTTGTTCTCGGATTTTTACAAGTTGTTATTGTTGTGTCGTTCCACTGATTGTGTTTCGTTTTTGGTAGCCGTCAACTATAGTATGTATTTATCTTTCACGAATGGGCACACGAACACGCTAATTCGTTCACCGCTAACACGTTTAAAACATGGTATGTAATCATGCGAACGACTCAATGGAAAAGAACAAAGCAGTTTAATAGTGCGCTGTTAATTCAAACGCCGTTATGTAGACAAAATAGAAACACGAAGAGCTACGGTTCCACGCCAAAAAAGAGTCCTGCAAAAGCCTCTTGGATTGCTCTACCACAGGCCAGCTCAGAGGAGAAACCACCGGCTCTTTCAGCGTCTGTTGTACTGCGAATGTGCCTGAGGTACCTAAGCATGATTAAAAGTAGACTGTGAGAAAACAAGGGAGGAGAGGGTAGGGATTGCTTTTTTTTTTTTTTTTTAATCGTAAAGTAATGAAATCGTATTTACTCTCTGCTGCAGTCATAGTTACACTGTTGCACTAATTTTTTTTACTAAAACTATAAAACTTCACCTCCCTATTTACTAACTGAAAAGAACTGGAACCTGGTTCAGATTGTCCAGATTAAATTACGTGGTCCTTTTTCTAAAAACACACATACAGCTCTTTAGTAGAGAATGCTTTGAGTAAGCGATGCATTGATGAGGCGTAACCTATATTCAGGGCCGCCTTGATAAGAATATGACAACAATGGAGCTTTTATTCGAGCAAACCACTGAATATATTTGCCTTAACCTAAAAGATTCATTTTATTACGGCGTTTAATCGAGTAAATAGGGTTATGGAAGCCTTTAAATGCAATTACCCTCTCGTCGCTAACACTTCCATGTCAGGAGCAGTTGGACCATCATTTCTCACTTGTGGAGCAATGTACACGAACTTGGAGCCCTCGGTGGAAGGCAAAGGAGCGATCGTCTCCTGGGAGGTGAAAGAATTAAAAATGGAATTTACTGAAACGGTTCGAACTTTAGATGGTTTTCAATCACGTGACGAGACGGCCATTTTGGTGCACAAAACAATAGCAAATTATGACTCATGTTTTGCATTATAATAGAGTCAAATTCCCATAAGACTTTTCTTCTCTATTGTTCTGTGCACCAACATGACTGCTGTGACGTCAGGTGAAAACCATCTATACGGATTGTCAATGACAGTTTCTGGGGATTGTTCCTTGTATATTTTGAAAGTCAAATTTGTATCCTTAAGGAAACGCCTTAAATCGCCGGACTTACCTAGGTAAGCCAATCGCAAACACGCCTCAAAAAGACTTCAGCCAATCACAAAAATGCACACGGTTGATTGAACCAATCACAAAGACCAGAACATTCATGGTACCTGCAGAAAGCGCGGGAAAGTACACGCAGACAAGACAAGTCACCTCTGAATGGCTAAAGCGAAAGATTTAAAGACAACGAGAAGTTAAAGCGCAGAAGACCACAAAACAACGACCTGAAATCTGCAAATTTTAGAGCATATAACAATGAACCAATCGTCTTCTATTTTATTTTAAAAACGTTCGTAGCCAGCCAGTCAGTCACAGGATAGTTTGCCCGTCTTGTACAAGGTGAGCAAGACGGAATAATCCCGAAATACTTACCACAGCGCTAAGTTATATTTGTTGTTGCGCAAACTTCATATTCACTTAATTGAAAAACGAATGGAATATCAAGCGAGCTCTACGGTTACCTTTTGTAGCGAGGACAGCTGAGTGTTGCTTCCACCAAACAATAAAGATTTCTTCTGTAGTTTACTAGCATGTTCAGCTACTATGTCTTCTAGGGGGCGTTCTCCTTTAGTCTACGGACAAATAAAAAAAAAGTCATAAGTCATAGAATAACATGGTTTTGATTGTAGCACCGAGGTGACCCAACGTTCAGTTATTACTATTACATGGTGGGATTGTGGACACAGCAGCCACTTCAAAAATGAAGGTTACCAACTCGGATGCTTCTTCGTAGACAAACTGCAGCCTAAGTCACATTCTGCGAGCAGGCACTCTCTTCGCGGGGTGACTGAAAAAGATGGGGGACTTGGGTTATTTAGGTCAGCATCCATTTACTTTTACGTACTACTTCTTGTGAGATTTCGATCTGTCGTCAACGATGCAATGCGACCTTTCACGTGGCAAGCCATGCACAGGACAAATGGAAAATGATAGTGTCATAGCGAGATCCCAAATCAAAGGTCATAGAAAGGCCGATAGGCCATTGGACAGGACTGTTGGAAAAAGGATTTATGTAACTGGGACTACGGTACGGTTTCAACGAGGAAAAAAGCCAAAACGGTAATTGGATAAATGCCTCTTTTCCATGACAAGTCAATGGAACATAGACATAGGAATATGGGATAAAAACACAAGGGCACCTTATGCAAGCATCATAGACCTATCCAAAGAGCATATCATACACTGAGTGCATTTGCACGGACAGAAGCTAGTAATGGGGAAAAACCAATCAAACTCAAACGTTTTACTGATATTACCAGGCTGTCAAGAAATTGCTCGTTTTCTTTCTTTTTGTCATTTTTTTCTTGCTTTTCTAACAAAGCTGCCTGTGTGCGTCGGAGCTCCGTGAGTCGTTCTTCTTCCTCGATTTGTGAAGTAATCATAGCTTCCTCTCTGCCCTATAAGACAAGAACTGCTAAAAATAGCAACAGAACCTTTATTTGTCAGAGGGGTGTCACAGGTAGCATACTTATTCTTTGTGCAACAAATTTATTCACAGGCAGCCCAAACTCAAGAGTGCTGAATGCTTTTCAAAAGACTGTAGGGGAACAGGGATAAGGCATGTGTGAAAGTTAATCAACTGACATATGAGAGGCTTTGTGTTCTTTTACCTGCTTATAGCATTATTATTCTACCTTTCCTAACACAGGGTAAAGGAGATCACTGGGCAGTTATCAAAACGGAAAAGACACAAAACTGATTTACACTTATCTAGTTCTACAACGATGAAAGAAAAAAGTCTGATTCAAATCAATTATTATTTTTTATGGAAAATAGATGCAACTAGAGGAAATGCCATTTGACAAGAGAAATGAACCAAGAGTTCTTTGTTAGCTCACCAGTTTAAAATTATTTTTTCGAATCAGAGATTCATTGTCTCTCTTGTATCTTTCGATCTGTCTCTTTGTCTCCTCCACATCTTGTCCATTTGCAAGGTTCCAAACTAGATCATTGCAAAAAAAGACAATTTAAACATCCAGGAATTCACACTAAAAAATGATTTCTTAAACTTTCAAGCGTTTTTCGACATACACAAGTGTTTTTAAGTGTTATACTAAAAGCCTAGGGGAAGCTGCAAAATTTAATGAGATGATATCCAGTCAAATTGAATGTTGAATGAAGTAAAATGGTTTTTGATGGAGGGGTGGGAGGAGCAAGAATATAGAGAAAAATGTCTTGCAGCAGAACAGAGAACAAACAAAGTCAAGGCACGTAGGGAATAGATTTTTCAATGTCATCCTCTAAAGGCAGGCATCACATGGCTCTTTCCAAAATCCCCCTTTTTAATGGCCTGTAGTATAGTGTACGCTGAGGGTTTGGGTACTTTGTTTTAAGGTGTATGTTTCCACTGGATTGCAAATCAGTTGGCTAAGTTTAAAGAGCACTAATAATATTTCACTGGGTTTAACCGAGATGGACCAACACAAGAGGCCTTAAAACTGGCTAGACCTTCCCACCTTTTTTCCATAATACAACAAAGCATGTGCCCATTCTTGCATTATTTGTTCAATACATCTGAGGTGTGTCAAAGAACCCACGCTTTCTTTTTGTGTATGCCTGAGCTACAGCCGATTATACAAGGCTTGCTTCATTTACCACATTTAAAATTCTACATCTCCTTGACAACCAGTTTTAGTCCCAGAAAAGACATGCATAGCGCATAATGTGAACTTACAGTGGGCTCAATGGTGTAGCTCCCCATTGTATTTTCTAAGGGGGCCACTAAGGCCAGAAACTCGAACAACACTCATAGTCACTATCATACACCAACACAACAGAGTATTGCTCTCTCATTCCGTCATGTGACTACTGACTTCCCCCACGGGGGAAAACTCAGATGTACGTGAAGACTACACTCTCATTACTTCCCTAAAGGTAAACCTATTAACTGGAAGATCACAGACATATGTACTTCCTGATCACCAAAATCTACTAGAAAGTGGTTCTAACCTGTTTAGGACAGAGGCAAGTCAAATTGCATACCCTGTTTAGGACAGCGAGGCCAAAAAACCATACCCTATCCAGCGGCACGTCCCCGTATAGCCCAAATAAGGGAGTACCTCCCCCGGGCATACCAGCTGGATTAACTCGAAGGGTTTCTGAAGCAATCAAATCAGGCTATTTTAAGGGTAATAAAATCTTCCCTTGGATTCACCAATAACAAGAACCATTGTAACTATTGCTTGCCAACCACCAACTTTGAATTAAAAGAAACTACACCACCCTGCGTACAATAAAGAAAAAAGTAGGAATCCTCACTTATACTCTCTACTTCCTCCAAGTAGTCATTGTACGCTCTTAGCGGATCTGGGGCTGACTGGAAATCTTCTTCAAGTTTGTTATAGCTGTTGTAAATAATATTAATGGTTATTGTAAATAAGGGAATTGGAACTAGTAACTTATATCATGAGATACTGTACAGCTATGAAATTCACCTGCAATACAAGCATGCAGGCCTGATTTGAAGTATCTAGTTGAACAGAATAAAAACAAAATCAGAAATTATTACCATCATCATTCGTACTCCGATGCTATTCTCAATCTGAGAAAAAAGAACGTAGCTTGGGTTGCAAATTTTTAAGCCATACTTATAATTAACATCAAACTAGGTCTCGATGAGTCTGTGAGTCATTGACTTCCACCCCTCCTAATGTCTGCATTGTTTTCAACAGTTGAAAAAAAAAGGGACCTTAATATTGTGACATGGCATCATTTCAGAACGGGCTAGAGGTTATTCATTCTTTTCTCCAAATTGCACGATTCTCTCAATAAAGAGCCTACTTTGGAAGTATATTATTTGCGGATTGCTGGTTTAAAACCTGGTGGAGGTCGTTATCCTTACTGCTGAACAAAAAAAATTATGACCTAAAATGGACTGCCAGTCATCAGTGCCCAGCCCTAAATGAGACCCAAAGGAATTCTCCCCTCACATCTTCAAGATCCTTTTCCTGATGTCAACCTCCTTCTCAACTATAAGGTCTTCGAACTGTTGGATCCTGAAGTCATTCCGTCTCAAAGCGGTGTTGCACTCGGGACAAGCTGCTGAAGGCCTGGTGAATAATGCCTCCACACAGTTCTCACATCTAGCAACATACATACAAGTAAGTTTTGTAAGATCTTGGGAACGCACAAAACAAACACATTTTTTGATTTGGCGAGAGAATACATTAATCAAGACCACTTGGTCGCACATCTGAATAAACGTACAAAATGCATCTAATTCCTCGTGAAACTTAGACTCAATGAAATTTAAAAACTTACAATTTGTGACCACACACGTTAACCAAAAGCTTCAACTTAGGATTCCGGTATTTGGTTGTCTTGCATCTTGGACAGGTCTGCCAATCGTCCATTATCTATGGAATCTTTCATCACTATCCGCGTATTTTTTAGTTTATCCGAAACTTATCGCGATTTTCTCCACAACTACAGTTTCACTCTTGTAATGCACGTGCTCGTCTCTGCGAGCAGGAATGTAACGCGGACTCACTTACCCGTTACAACGAGCTGTTTGATTGGTAAGTACTTCATGTATTATAATATACGCTTGGGAATACATTATAATTTTAATACACTATAATAGGGGATACATGAAGTACCTAGGTGGTTGGGATAGTACAGAGGTTATCATTGGCCATATCATAAATTGTTTTAAAGAGGTCAATACATCGCAAATGGCGCCGAATGTGTGAAGTGTTTTGGTGAGACCATCCGAAAATTTTCTAATTTTTGCAGAGAGAAAAAGGCTATATCCACGATGGGGGACATAAGTCTTGATATGATCAAGGACTTTTACAGTCTCAAACCGCTCTCTAAGGCAAGCAAGATTACAGACGCGAGAATAACTGGCCGGTTTTTGCAGCAGGAAGGCAGTGACTTCCACCAGGAGTTCAAATTACCGAAGAAAACCACGCAAAGGTAAAGTAATTACAAGTCCTTTTGAAACGTGACGAAAAGCTACGGCCATATTTTCATATTAATGTTATAACTAAGAAACGCAAGCGAAGATAAGCTCAGCTCACATGCTTAATTTTTAATTACAAACACTTCTTTTTGGTGTATCGCACAGGCACCCCAAGCTCAGTGTGAGGGAATATCCTTGGATTTGCGTGGGAAGACAAGACCTGAGACCTGACAAGATAATTTTGCGGCAAAATTCTCAATTAAAAAGCGTAACCTTATTGCCATTGTGGGTAGCTTCCCTCCTTTCAAGTTTTTTAACAGATTCAACGCAAATTGAGCCATTGTCAGTCCTTGGTTGTCAATGATCGTAATAAAATATGAAGGCTGAACGCTGAATTCCCATGAACCCACCAAATGGAGTCAAATATCATGTCATGTTATTTGTTGTTGTTTTAGAAACAGAGCAATCCCGCGTTGTCTGTAGTTCGTGACAAACCATTGCGTGCCCCTAAACAAATACATGTAATGTTCACTGTGACTGGCGCTTTGACCGCATCCACAAAAAGCTCATTCCACTGTTAAAACATTTACTGATAATATAAGAAAAAAATACTTAAGTTCTGTCCTGTAGCAATGATTTTCGTCCAAATCAAGATGACTTGCTCAAAAAAAAAATTGATACCTTTTCGGTCGCAGTGATTTAATTGTTTCATGGCAGTTTTCACAAAAGCTCCACGTGAATCAAGCGGCATTGATTCACATTTTGAAACTTCATTTTTAACCCAACTAACCAGTAAAAACGTTTACCTGTATTAGACCCAAACGTTTTTACATAAAACTGCCGCAATCTTTACTTTTTCACTTTTAAACCTGAAAACATTGGTGGCATTGTCACTTTTCTCGTCTTTCTCAAGTATGGCGTGAAAAATTTGACGGGTTGCGGGTTTTTCTTGCACTAGCGAGTTTGACGATCACCAGAGCAGTAGCAGCAATGTTTTGTTGAGAGAGAGAGATGGATGAAGATCTTCCTGCGTTGCTGATCTCAGATAATTAATTAAATAAATAATTAATTAATTCGGGCGACCAACTTGGAGGGCTGGGCACCCCAGCTGAACTGCTTGGGAGCCCGAAGGGCTCCACGAAATTTTCTTTAGAGCATAGCCTTGCAGCTACACTGTATGTTCATGTCTTTTTAGCCCACCGACCACACCTTCATATATTGGTGGTTACTGTTCAACTGGCCCTAAGTTGGAAGATCTTTATGATGAGATGGATCAACTAGAAAACAATCCCCCTCAGGGAGCTTCCGATGAAGTGCCAGCTGCTTTAAGAGAAGAAGAGGCCTCGCACATTTTTGATAATTACTCGTTTGATCACACATATTCTCCAGACCTTCCAATCACTGCTTATCGTCAGCAAATTGTGGATACCATTGAAAGCAATTCTGTGACTGTTATACAAGGTGTGTTACAATATTAATGAATAAGTTATACTTTATGAACATTTTTCTTTACGTGTAATTTTGAACAAAAATTTGTAAATCAGTGTAACAAATGAAGTAATAATGAGGTTCTGGAGTCATCTGTTTTTCACATCTTTTCTGACCTTTATAAACAACAAAATTTTCCCTGGTGACTTTTCCTGCTGTTGTCATACCAGTAAATACATGTACAAGAAAAAAGATGCCTCTGCGAGTAGGTCTGTCGGGTGAAGGTGGGCCGTTAAACGTAGAAGCAAGAGGATAAAGATAGTGAGAATTAAGGGAAAATGAGGGAGATTCAGATTCTATTTTCTCATCCTCATCTATTAGCACATTCAGGGCTCGAAATTGCGACCAATACAGTCGCATTTGCCACTAAATTTTTCCCTTAGCGACTAAAATATCTGGAGAAGTCGCAATTTTGCGACTTGTTGTCACCTTCGCTCTTTCGAAACAAAAGGGTTAGCAGTTGCCACTTTGCTGCTACTTTTGCTAAAATAAATAAATGACAAAATTATTTTGTTTCTCGCTGTGAAATTTCTGTTGAGTAATTTAGCCGGGATGTTACGAGTACAACTCTATTCCTTCGATCATTCGCCATTTTCAGCGGTTTCTTTACACACAAGTATTACGGGCTCGTATTTTTTTTGCTAAACCGCTGACAACACAACGCAACGCGGCGATTTCGCGACTAAAATTTGTGAAATTGGGACTAAATTTTCGTATCTTGTCGCAAATTGCGACTGGATTTTTTCGTTAATTTCGAGCCCTGACATTAGGTTTTTACATCAGCATAACAGTCTTATTTTTTTAAGATATGAAAAAACAATTTTGTTATTGTCAATGTCTGGATCAAGTGGTCCGGGTTCGGGTCCTGGCCAGGGATATTAGGGCTGTTTATACGAGGGAAAATAAGCCGGGCTTACACTGGCCGTGGCTTACATAAGATGCGAAACTGGGCCATTTATACAAGTGCGGCTTACATAAGACGCGAAATGCTGGTATAAATGGTTCGCAGCTAAGTTCGTGGCCAACTGGTCCAATGATGACGTAATTTATCTTGATGCTTCGTTTTGGGGTAATTAATTGTGAGTCAAAATTTGCGACATCACAAGATAAAATGGCTTGAGTAAGCAAACAAGTGAAGAAAAATTATTAAACTATGTAATCCAGTATCGATCCATTGAAGTCGTGAACAAACACTTGCGGTGTGCTGCAGAACTTACACTGGCTGAAGTGACGCAATTATCAAGTTGCTTAGCAATTTCAATTATACCACTACAAATAGTGAGAAGCTGTTTCTCTTCCTGGGCACTCCACATTCGCTTTTTCGCTGAATCTTTTTCTTTGGTAATACATGATTTGTTGCTTGCGCTTGACATATTTCTCAGGCGAATGGACAGGAGCAAACTGTGCTTATTTTGGCCGCGGCTTACCTTGGACATGAAAGTGTTCGTATAAACATACTCAAGCAATGTCCGTGGCTTGGTCAAGCCGTGAGTGGCTCCTTTGCATGCACTTGTTTTGTTATTATAGCCCAGACTTCCTGCTAGCCTAAAACCCCTAGGCCGGGATAAGCCACGGCTTGAGCTAGCTGCGGATATAGTAAGCCGCAAACTTCGATTTTGTACCATTTAAACGGGATGTTCTGGTCTTACGTAAGCCATGGCCAGTGTAAACCGTAGCTTATTTATTATAATAATAATAATGATAATAATAATGATGATAATAATATTAATAATATATTATTATTATTATTATTATTATTATTATTATTATTATTATTATTATTACTATTGTTATTTAAATGAATAGACTGGCAAGGGATTAAGGTAAGCCCTGCACTTCTGCAGAAGACAACACTGCTAGGCACCGGTAGGATACTGACAAGAGTGCTACATGTGTGAGCATTGGACAGTAAACCTCAAGGACCCTTGGTCATTAATTTTGTTATGACCTGCTACTATGGGGGAAATATCGGTGTAAGATCATCCTGGGAAAAGTGTGGTAATTTGGGTTAAAAGACCTCACTGCCTCTCTCGTAAGTTAATTTCCTCAATAATAATATTATTATTGTTATCTGCAGTGTTACTTCATCATAAGCTGCTTTCATTTCTCTTTCTTAGGGGCTACGGGCAGTGGTAAAACCACCCAAGTTCCCCAGTACATTCTGGATGAGTATGCCAAGAACCAACGGTATTGTAACATCATTGTTACGCAGCCTAGACGTATTGCGGCAGTCAGCATTTCCAAGCGGGTGTGTCAGGAAAGAGGTTGGACTCAGGGTAGCTTAGTTGGATACCAGATTGGACGAGACAAGTGCGTCAGTGAGGATACTCGCCTGTCATTTGTTACAACTGATGTGTTGCTGAACAAACTGATTCAATCCAAAAATATGAACCAGTATACTCATGTTATTCTAGATGAGGTACAGATTGAAGCAAGGGTTGTTTTTAAACACTTATACAGTCAGTGAGTGATCTAATAAGATCGAAAGGGTGATTGAACTTAGTTTGTAAAAACATTGTAGTGCCACATTGTTGGGAATTGAAGTTTCATGAAAATTTGGTTTTTATCAATTATTGAGGTACAGTAAATCAATCATTACAAGTTTGAAAAGACATGCAAGACAACGTTTTGTGCGCCTTTCTTCTGAGCAGGGCTGTCAACAAATTTGAGAGTAGACGGCTTATAATGTTAAAGTAGGTGGCCATGAAAGTGAGCTTGGCTCACTTGACTGAGGATGGATTAAATGTTCTTATTAGGGCAAGCCTCTTCGGTGTGGATGCCATGTTGCTAAATCAGATTAAGTGCAAGACTGGGAACTATTCAGTTCAATGTTCCAGACATTCCACACCATTCGCACAAATGACTGAGGGTGGGCAGTTTTGTCATGATTCCTTTGTTTAATCCTTGTGAAATGTGCCGTCAATTCCACTCAAAACTGGGAGAAGAGTGTTTAAAAGTTTCTTGGATGATCATTTAACAAGTGTAAGATTTTTTATCTTGGCTTGTGGTAAAAAGAGAGGAAAGTGGCCTGCTGAAGATGGCTAATACTAGCTGGCGGTTTTGGCCCTTGTTGACATCCCTGGTCTGAGTAAGGGCTTACACTTGAAATGCCAACTCCAATGTCTTTCTTACACCTGTACTGTGGTTTAGTGAGTGTTTCATAAAGCGGGGTGTTTATCAGAAAATATTGATTTGACAAAGGTTCCTGTATAGGAGAGTGGGCAAAAAAAAAAACCAAAAATAATCTGTTGATAAAGGTAAAGTAATACTTTACCTTTATCAACAGATTATTTTTGTTTTTTTTTGCACACTCTCCTGTATAGGTGCCTTTTTCAAATCAATGTTTTCTGATAAACACCCCGCTTTATGAAACACTCAATAAGAAAGCCCTTCCCTTGCAGTGTGGTATTTATTACATAATGATGACTTTGTAACAGGATAAGAAGTGTTCTGTAAATAAAAACAAACTTGACATTGCTTTGTGAAAATGCATTATAATCATAGAACTGTTCGTAATTTTCGTGCCTGTGGTTGAGAAATTGAAAGTGTAGTGAAAGGAGTATTTCAGATGTATTGCTTGCAAGTGGTCTTCCTCAATGGTGCACTTTCAATTTCCTTATGTAAACGTTGGGGTATAAGTGTTTTTATCTAGTGTCAACCAGTAGTTCAGTCAGATTTATTTCCTGTTCAATCCCTCATGGCTTAATTTAAGAGGGTCTTCTCTTTTATTTCACTTTAAGCTTTCAAGTATACTGATTATTTTTCTCTGTGTCAGACTTTCTTGCACAAATATCTCAAGCTCACTTTCAGTGAGATTTGCTATCAGGTTGAAGAAGATCAGTGACCTTCTGATTTTTTTTTTTAGGTACACGTAAACAAACTAATCATGGGTTTGTATCTTTAGGTACATGAACGTGATCAAAGCACGGATTTCTGCTTACTGGTGGTGAAGAAACTGCTTCGAACAAACTCCAGACATGTGAAGGTGCATTAATAAAAATGACGTATTTCAATTCGTAACTGACCTTAAGACTTCTCTGGGAGAACAAAGTTTTCTCCTTTTTTTCTTTGAATTCTCTGATTGTGATTTGTATTCTTGTCTTTGTTATCGGATTGAAAGTTTTTTAAAGAATCAATGAAGCTCAAGAAGATGGAAATTTTATTATTTGCGAACATGATACACTGACACGTACACGTACCATACCAATTAGCCAGTGTTCAAAAATAGTGTGGTTTTCAATTGAGTGTCGAAATTAATTTTATTATATTAGTGGATTGCTTTGGTTTATGATTACTTCACTCAGTGATTGGTTCAAAGTTCTCGCGCCATTTTTTCGACCAGTCAGAAGTGAAACCAAAATCAATCGTGGCTTGCGCGTGCACATTTTCTCGTGCTTTGTGTCGGCTACGTGTAATTACTTCGAGTTTTGATTGGTTTACTGAATTGTCTCTGTCCTTTTTGATTGGCCAAAGTAATTACTTTGGTTTTGGTTTTACGACACTTATTTGAAAACTGCTCTACCATACTACGAAAACCACCAATCTGTGGAATGGGCCGGAATTACCAAGTCACTGCCCCGCCCACTTTTGTTAAACATTTTGATGAAATTCCTTTCCCACGGGCTTAATTAAGGTGTACTCATGGAAAAATACATTTCAAAATTTATCTCTGTTTTCTATGACAATTGCAGAAAAACTTCCCATAAAGAAACCTGGAGTGAAATCTTCCCCTTTTTCGATAATGTCTTGTGTACTCTTCATTCTCAAGTCTTCTCCAAGAGCTTTTCCACGATTAAAGAGCCTTCAATAAGCGCTAAGTTCTGCTAATACATCTTAAGAATTTGAATTTTTTACAAGCGAAAGTGGGCGGCAGAGACACGTAAATTACCACCCATTCCACAGATTGTTGATTTTCGTAGTAGATACTCTTTGTTTGTCCCTCCAAAATTTTGCATAAGCATTGTTTCCAGTTTCTCTTGGGACCATTGTAAGCCCCAAGAGGAAATAAAAACAACGCTTATAAAAATGCAAAATTTTGGAGGGACAAACGAAGATTGTTATGGTATTTTCGATATTGGCTAATAGCATGGGGAGCTGATGGTAAGTACTGGCATGGTGTAGCATTAAGCCTGGTTTTCACTATTGAGGCATGCATAAACAGAAGAAGCTTATGCAAACTCAGTAGTTTGTTGGTTCATTAGAGCCTTTTGTTCGAACAATAGACACTAATTAACAACAAGTAAATGCGCCTGCGTGTGTTGCTTGTGCTTAATATGCTTGCGTCGCTAGTGAAAACCAGGCCTTATAATGTTGTTTGTGTGCAGATGGATAAACATGATATTAATTTATTTTAAGGCAGTAACTGAAAATAGTTCTTAAAAGAGTTCTGGATGAGAAATATAATTTTTGTCGGTCTGAGGTCAGAGACGAAGCAAATTTAGATTTCAGAAAGTTTATAGAGACCCGATTGTATTGACTACAGAATAATATAAAGTTGCTTTTAGGCTACCACATGTCTTTCATCTTTGCATGATGAGGAGAATACACTGTACTAAATTCACTAAGCTGAGTGCATCTTGTTGTTAAAGCCTAGAGGCTGAAAATATCTCACCCTATTTATTTCAGTTAGTTTTACATCATTAATTTTGTATCTCGTACATGTAGGTTGTGCTGATGTCAGCGACAATTCAAAGTGACTTATTCTCCATGTATTTTGCTGTGCCAGTGAGGGGCAAAGTAGAGGGTGCTCCAGTGGTTTCTGTAGAGGGAAACTCCTTTCATGTAGTCGAATGTTACTTGGAGGATCTTAAAGATATTGGTGTAAGTTAAAGCACAGATAATTAACAATTAGACCCAAAGCCCACAAGGGCTACGGGTCAATAGCCCATGAGGCGAAGCGTGTGTGACTATGACTTAAAATGTGCATAGAAGGAAATTTTTCTTTTGTTTTCTGTATACTGGTGTAGTTGTGTAAATGAAAGAAACCAATTTATTCTCCACTATATCTACTAGTGTGGTTATGATTATGTATTTTTGTTATTTTTATCCGTTTATTATTAATTTTTATGGATTATTTAATATATTAATGTTGTAGTTCCCACGGGTATTATATTACAATAACAAAACGCAAGCGACAACATTGGGGTAAAAGGGAGGAACACCGTTCCACGAGCAGCATGACAGACGACTTTCGTAGCATGACTAAAAGCCTGAGATTATCTCCCTGATGCACGAGGCGACCCGTGCGAGGCAAATGGGGATAGTTGTTGCTTTTCGCCAATCTAGATGAAGGATAAATACACAGGGCTTCTGATAGGGTGCGGAAAAAAATTAGAGATTATGCGGAAATTTTTGGCCATATTATGTGTAAACATGCGTTGATTATGCGGAAATTACACCGGATTATGCGGAAATTTGAACATTAATAGAACTAATAATTAGGCCCGTCCAATGTATTTACATGCTTATGATAAATCAGGACTCGAAATTCCAACCAATACAGTCGCTTTTTCCCTTTGCAATTAAGATATCTGGCCGAGTCGCCAATTTTCGACCAGCATTCACCGTTAAAATAAAAGGGTTAGTAATGGACATTTGGCCGAAACTTTTGCTAAAAGAAATAAAGCGATTAAAAAATATTCTGTTTCTTGTCATGAATTTTATTTCAATTTTGAGATATGGAGCAAAATTGTGATGTGGTTGAACCACGATCCATTCCCTCGATCATAATTTCACCATTTTCAGCGGTTTTTTACACATACGTATTGCGGGCTCTTTGTTTTGTACAACTTCATCGCAATGATTGTCCCTACTTTACCAAAGTTCACCAGAGTTACAAAATGATGCAATTTAATTTCCTACTATAACTTGTGGCTAAATTTTCATACCTTGTAGCTTTTTTAAAAATTTCGAGCCTAGGGTATGTTATGAAAACGGTTTAACTAGAGTCCAGGCTCATTCCCGAAAAATGAGTGGAAACTGCTTACGAACTTTCATCTTGCGAACGAAATGGCGTATTTTCTTCAATGTTCAGGAAAATAAGCGTTTTAGTCAATCTCTTTGGCTTTTGTGTTTGTGAGGGTGGTAAGCAGCCGCTTTATCACTAATATCAGGTATTTCTTCAGTTTTATGCAGAAAATATCGTAATTATGCGGAGGATGCGGATTTTAGGGAATTATGCGGATCTGCATCGCCGCATCCTGTCAGATGCCATGAATATAGGAGTCCATTCATGTCTCATTTGCATTGTGTAATGTTTAGGAAATAACGTAACGTATAGGGGATAGCTCTAATGAGTCACACTCCATTAACTACGTTTTACAACGCTGATGTAAAGCTTTATATAAGTATAGCATTTTTAGATTCTCTGTAGACTGAGGGCCACAAGTTTATTAGAGTATAAGGCCTATTATATGTACTGTAGATCTATGTTGTAGTTCAATTTTTTTCTTGGTTTACAATTTTTCAAACAAGTTCAATTTGTCTAGTATTCGTTATCATAATCTGAAACAAGGAAAATCAAAATTGAACTGGTTTAAAAAATTTAGAACCAAGGAGAAAAGTAATTTGAACCGCTGCAGATACCCTCGTTGAATAAAGGCTTGATTAAATTTTGTAACTTTAGATTTTATAATCATTATACATTAGATATTGGATTAGTACATTTGTCATTACTTTGATTCAGTCAGCTTCATTTTTCTGTTTTTGCATTGGAGTTAATATACTTTAGCTACATGTATGGTTTTGCAAAATGTCTTCTGTTGATTGAAGAAAATTTTATGTTGCTTGCAGATGCTTCCTGATATCATTCCCGAGGAGCCAGGCGTTGATAAAGTTGGCTATGAACTTGTAGGACACCTCATTTGCCACCTGGATGAGTTAGAAAAAACCAAGTCATTAAGGTACAGTACTTAATTAAGCCTGCTTTCTGTTCGATAGAAGGCAGTCATTGATCAGAGACACGGAAGCAATATGGCAGATTGCAAAAAAATGGTGTGAGGTTCTGGGAGAGTGATTGCAGATAATCTCACAGTGTAAAAGAAGAGAAGAAGATGGGAACTAATGGAAGCTAAAATCGAAGAACTTTTAATAGACGACACACTGTAAGATCTGACAGAACATTTAGTACATTTGAAACCGACCAACTAAACACTTAAAATAAATATGAATTCTAATTAGCAGTGAGACTGCAAATTGTCACTAACGGCCATATTACTGTGTACGTAAAATTGCGCAAAGTTGATCAAGAAATTAAAAATTGTCCCAAAAACAAAATTACCCCAATCTAAATCATCTGGACACAGTTAGTAAAGACTAGTATATTATTATAATAATGTTTCTAATGTTACAGTAGATCTGTTTTCTACCAGTATCTGCAATTGTGACCATTTGAACACCTTGCAAGCTTCCATGTAAAATTTCAAAAACTGATGGTAATAACAAAATCTCTTTATAAAATTAATTTTAAGCAATTACATGTATGAAATACCAGTAGACTTTTTCACTTTAACGTTTTTGGACGTGACCTCTGTTTATCTACAGTAATGATAGAAATCTATTTACATGTATTTGGAAATAATTATTCTCTAATAACTATTATTTTTGTTAACACAAAAAACTACTTGAACTGAAGTACTACTTTATCTCTGCCCAATTACAATTTTTTACTTTATTATTTTGTTATTCCATAGGCAAGGGGTGCCACTGGATCGTGGAACAGTTCTTGTTTTCCTCCCTGGTTAGTATATTTTGTCTCTGACAGAATTTTTGTTTCTGACAAAATTTTTCGTTCAAAAGAACTACCTGTAGCAGATTTGTTGCTTATGATAAATAATACAGGTCATTGCTTGTATGAAACAACTCCAGTAACAAATCATCATCAGATCTGCCCAATATATTGACTGTCGACCAATGCATCATGTATGAAAAGGGAGGCATTTTGAAGCTAAAGTTCTGAATCTTGCATCACAATTGGAGAAATAATATTATTTATGTCCCACTGAATATAATTAACTTTCGAAGTCATTCAAAACACTTGCATACCAAATACTGCTTCTTGTGTTACTTCGAAAGTTAATTATATTCAGTGGGACATAATAAATTATTGTTTAAACCATTTTGTTTTTATTGCTGTCATTGTAACCTAAACAACTTAAAGAGTCAGAACCGTCTTTAAATTAATTAAGTTTTTCCATTATATGTGCATCCTCAGGTGAATTTGAAATCAAACTCTTGGATCAACTTTTGGAAGACATGTGCTCAGATCGCATGTAAGGACTTTGTTTGACAAGTATAGTTGAGGTTGTAACAACTTCTAGGAACTTCAAAGATCTTTGATGACTGATGCGTTGGCCAACAGTTGACCGATAGTTGGGTAATTGTGAAGAAGAGCTCTCCAAAAAACCTGTCGGTAACCTGTCGGTCAACTGTCGGCTGACAGGTTTTTTGGGGAGCTCTTCTTCGCAATTACCAATAGTTGACCAACAGTCAGTCGAATGTTGGCCAATGCATTTGCTGAGTTGTTGATCAATTGACACGTTGGTTGGGTTTGATTAAGCAGGTTTGGAGAGATCATAATTATGAGGCTTATTCTCTAAAGGACCATGCATTTTGAAGTCTCTTTCTCGCTGGATATTGAGGAGGCTGTAACATTACCTATATGTAAAAGTTCTATTACACAGGCAAAGGGTGATTTTTTTGTGTGAGAATTCTGTCTATTCCTTTCAGGTCTTGTATTTAGCCATTGACACCTCAAATGCCCTAGGACACCGCCCGTTGATGAGTAAAATAGTCTGGTGTTAGACGGAGTAAAATCTGTGAAGTCTCACTCCCACTCACTGATTTGCCACATGGCTCGGTTTCCTTTGTTCATTAATTGAGTTATTCCCCTGGGCCCAGTTCCTCAAAAGCCGATTAACGCTAATCTAAGATTAAAAATTAACCAAGCAGTTTATTTCTCTACTCCCAAATGCTGTTCAACGCAGATTTTCGGCAGAACTTTTCATGAGAAGACGTCAATCTTGAAAAACAATAATAAGCAAAAGAAACTTTCACCAAAAAGTTGAAAACGTGAAACAAAAGTTTACACCAATCCTGGATTAAGTTAATCGGCTTTCAAGGAACCGGGCCCTGCAGTTTTATATTACATCCACAGTGCAAATTACGACACGAGGCAAGTTACACTTAAATATTCAACTCAGACCATGAAAATTTGGTTTTTGCAATTTTGCATGCACATGGATGTAATTCAAGTCCCTAGAGACTACATATATTTGTTTCTTTACAAATCTTCATCAAGCTGTTTTACCGACATCTCAAGCAACAGTGCATTTTCTAGAAAAGCTCACCAATGTGTAAAATAAGCATTTTATCGGCCTTTCACTTGGGATTATCAGATTTATTCACCTCTGGTTCCGCCCGAGGGGAAACAGAGGAGGAGTCCCTTCCCTTTCAATTCTCCTCTCATTGCCTTCAAGTCCTTTATCCCTTAGATCTTTCCTGATATCTCTGTTTTGGCTTTCCTTTTCCTCTCTTGTCTTCCACTTCCATTTTTGTGACACAGAACTGTCATATTAACAGAATACAGACATGTACATGTAACTGGTATGACATTTTCTAAAAGAATATGCATTCTGAGAGAAGAATGGTTTTGGGAGAGATAACATGAGAATAAATTTACGGTACATGCATGTAATAGTCTGGATATGACCTTAGGGAGTCATGGCGTCGTCTCATTTATTTTGAAGTTTCCTGCCAAGAATCATCCAGCCCACAGGCTACACACACATACAGATTTCACACCAAAAAAACTTATCTCAAAAGTTAGGCATAATCCTGTGAATACGGCAATGGAAACCATCTACTGTTCACCCTTTTATTGGGAGCAGAATTCTTTTTATTCTAGAAATAAAACATTTTTCAAGAGAACCCTTATTTCAAATGTTCCATTTTTGGCTATTCTGGAATCATCCCAAAAGAAGTCAATTTATCCATCTTGTGTGCCTTAAATTCTGTAAATATGCATTTTGTTTACGTTTGGAGTGAGAATCTCCTGGGGATTTAGAAGTTAAGCCAGTTTGTCTCAATTTCAGTCAGTATTTTCATTTTATTTCTTACTGTACAACTGACAATGGATGATGTCTCATCTGAAACATGTATTGTCTTCATGTACTGTCTTCATTAAAAATGAACTTCAAAAACATGATTACCGGTAGCTTAGTCATAATACATGTGCATACATGTACTTCAGGGTTAGGGAATAATTTCACTTGCGTTTTGTCCAAAATCAAATAATTTAACTTGTCACCATTTGATTACCCATAGTAATTTCACAAACCCTGGAATCAAGTCTAGTCTGCATTATACATTTTTTTCCTTCTCTATTGAATACAGGTTGTGGATCCTGCCATTACATTCCAAAATAACCACTCTTGAGCAAGGAGATGTTTTCAAGAAGCCTCAAGAGGGATTTAGAAAGGTGAAATAAACACTCGCCATGATCTTGCACACACAGTTACTACATGTACATAAAGCAAAAGTGGGGGTATTAAAAATTTGGTTCTTTTTTTGACAGTGATCAAAATGCAAGTGATGTATTTATAAAATTGATGTGTTGATTCGTCTATCATTAATTTTTATCCTTGTTATGGTTGTTTCATTGGTTAATAATAATTATTGTGATACAAAGTGGACAATGGGTGAAAAAGTTGCAGGGGGTTCTTCTCTTGGCAACCATCTTGTGGATGAAGACAGCTTCCCTTAGCTAGCAAATTGTTTCAACCTAGCCATGAATCCCTTTGCAGAAAGGAGAAGGGAGCAGGCATCTGTCACATTGACATGTATGTAACCATTTACAAGAGGGTAGACGGAGGGAATTACCAATGAACTCAGCTTAAAATGCCAGTTCCTTGAACAAATTAAACTGATCAAAATTCAGCAATTCATGCACTTTGGTTTCAAATAAAATACAAATTTTACCCAGTTAAACCCTTTCTTGTAGTCTAATATAATGATTAGATATCATAAGCATAATTATGTAGGTGTCCTCATGACAACTGGTATATACAGTGACAATGACAGCATTACAGCTAGTTGTAATTAGCTGGGTTGT
>NC_090894.1:23619975-23629975 GCF_036669925.1 Montipora capricornis | reverse complement strand
TGTGGGTAAAATGAACAACAGGGAACAGTTGATTAACAAATGCCAACATTTTCATGAACAATCGGCCAACTGTTGGCCATTAGTACAACCTGTTGGCTGTCATTTGGTACTGTGAACTGTTGGTTACTTTTCGTCAAATATACATCTCTACAGAGGCAGGGTTTACTATGAAACAACTCCTCCTGCGATCGCAACTTTCTGCAAGGTAGTTCTTGATAATTAATTTACATCTGATTATATGCATATTGGCATGTAGCAAAATGTTGCTTCTCTTGTGGATCACCAACCTCGAGATAGCAATCGCAGCAAAGCTTTGAAGTCTTTTGTTAATTTCTCTTGATAATCTGCCAACTGACTGATTGTTGGTTGACTGTTGTTCATTTTCTTGCCAGTTTGTGACAGCATGGTGTAGTGTGTTATCGTTTGTCTCACAATGTAGGCACTTTAGACGTTGATCGCGACATTTGAACTGCTTACTGGATGAGGTCGACTGGTTACACTCCACATTTTGTATCACATTGGTCGGCTGTGATTGGGGCATTTCGATCCTATGTTGTTTTACTGGTAAATTGATACAAAAGGTACATGTAGAGCGTCACCAGTCGACCTTGCTGCCTGGCAAAACTGGCAGTCGAAACGTTGTGATCTACATCTAAAGCAACTGCATTGTGAGACAAGTGATAATACTCTGACTACATTATTATTGTAATTACCATGATGACCAAGCACAACCTTTTCATCAATATTGTGTTAGCCCTATCACCAGTATGATATTGTAATTCCTTGGTTAATTGCTGTAACCCTCAAGTGGTATTTTCCGCTTATAATTATACACTCTCGGTTGTTTATCCCTTCCTATAGTTTGTACGTACCGTAGTTCTTGCGTAGATTTTCTCCCAAAAATTCTACTTTTTCTTGCTATACTATTGGATTGGTTATGTACTAGAAAGTTTAGTAGTTGATCTAAAAAGACTGATATGCACTCTTATTATTTACTGTTTGTGTTTCCCTGTAGGTGCTGCTCTATCTTTGCAGTCGTTTTTTGCCAAACCTTACAGAAGGGAATTTGAAGCTTACAGGTACAGTATGTGGTAAAACTGTTCAGTGACATGCAAAGAAAAGTCTTGTGTAGGATCAAAATTTGTATCTTAAGGAGTGCCGAGCACTACACTAGGGAATAATAATTATTATTTGTGTTGGGAGACTTGCATACATGTATATTAAAAGCAAACAGTAATTTCACATTCTTGGTACTTTAGATCTCTCCCTCCTCCCCACCATTCAATGTTGGGGCTGAAATGGGCCCATTTTGGCAGCCGTACACTCTCCTTACACAGTAGAACCTAACATACAACATTGAATGGAGGGGATCGAGTGGGGGAATATGGAAGAACGACAAAAAACAAACAAAAACTTTTATTTCCCTGATACAATAAATATTGTATATTTTGGTGAACAAAAAAGAGAAAGGGCCGGCTAGGTAGGGAAGATTAACTGAAATGGAAAAAAGTGCATACCGGTCAGAGGTTTCATTAGAAGCCGGTCACCTGCGGTTTACCCTGGTCTGTTTGTCAGAAATTTGTCTCTCACCGCCGGCTACTCTAGCTGCCTTAATTTTTAATCAAACCCTTGTAAGCGGTAAGAGTGACCGCCGCTTACATTGATTACCCCAGTCATCTGCAAAAGTTATTGAAACCCCTGATTGGTGTCCCTCATAATATGTCCATGGTTATAGTTCCCCGTGCATTTGAGTATGCATTTAACACTGAGGCCTCCATTAAATCTGTATGTTTCCATTTAGTATATGTAATCACATGATTTCAAGTGCAGTTTGGAATAAAATAAGCACACTGTATTACATGAAAACTGCATTTCTTGTTGTCTTTGTAAAAGTGTGTGAGTACTTACTTGAATTTATTCCAAACTGCAGGAGAAAAATCATGTTATTATACTTATTGATAACATACACAATGTTAGAAAAGATTCCCTAAAAGTACATGTATAGTTAAGTGATGTGTGTATTTAATCGTGCCTATTGTTCCATTAATACAGCAAGAAGATGGCCTGGAGTGACTTCTCATATAGTGACTGCATCACAGTTCTCAATGCTTACAAGGTGAAAATTACAGTTTATCATGTGGCTCATACAGCCCGGTAGGCACTTTCATTGTAAAACTATTGGAAAAATCACTACATGAGGGAGGTACACTTTAGAGTGAGGAGGGCCAGAAAAAGCCATTATTGTTGATAGGGCCCTGATTGGAATACGCGGTGCGATTTGAGAGAATTTTGTTGCTTGTAAACATCCAAGGTGTTTAAAGCCAGAAAAGCAAATACAGACAACATATAAGATAATCTTTCTGTGCAAATTTTTCTAACTTTTTTGCCCAAACTTCATCTTCTTGGCGCTTGTGAATAGCATGAAGAGCCCATACGATAAAATGCTTATTGACCGAGTTTAGGTTGGCCGGACAGGAAAGTGTTTGACCCTTGGTCATGGGGCATGGACCTTCTTTTTTGCAACACTTGGTCAGTACGCCATGACCTCCCGCCAAATTAAATGCCCATTCTGCTTTCCCACTCAGTCAATAAGTACATAGTCAGAACTTAATGCAAGAATGAGCTGTTTGATGGAAGATAGTTTTTGCATGCCTTAAACGTTGATATTTAATGTATACAAGTCTAGGAGCTTGGGATTTTTCCCAAAGATCACTTTGTTTTTTATAACTGCTTACTTTGAAATTGTAAGTGATCGAGTTAACACTACAAAGTCACAGTGATTACATGAAGGCCTTACTATGCTCTTAACATTTAAGCATGTTTTTGATTGCTTGTTTTTTAGGAGTGGAGTATGTTGAAAAGAAGGAAAGGATTTCCAAGGGTTAGTGACAATGCAGTGAAAGTGATTATAGTGCTGGTGGAGTGCTGGAGTTCCAGGGAACCTGGAAGCAAGCATTTGCTTCTTTTTCTGTTCATGCTTTGATAAATTTGAAATTCTTAAAATTTCTGTTTTTTTGCTTATGACTTCAAGAGCACCCTCACTGTGAAGTCATGGGAGGTATTTAACAATTATTCTACGAGGGTGCGCTGGATATGAAATGATATATATGATCATTTCATATCCAGCAAGCCCGAGTAGAATAATTATTGTTTTATTAAAAACCCCAACATCACAACTCTTTTATGGTGAATTTATTTGGCCATTTTTTCTCGGAGCCGCAAAACTGTGTATTTGCTGCTGTGTTCATTGACCATATTTGGTAGTGCAGGTATATGAGCTGATAACCTGTGTCTGGTGAGCCAATGAAAATGCTGGAAATGTGATATCCGTAGTTCAGTTTTTAATAATAGTTGCTATTAGTACGTACGTGGTATGATGGTACATGATATCAGTCATGGGGAAGATGTATTATTTTTCGTCTTCCTCTCATTTACACTAACTGTATCATTAGTGGAGTGCACCTGTTTCAATTTGATTAGCAGTATAAGAACCATGTGTGGCACAGTAAACCATAATGGCAAGTGTCAGGCATGTTCCTTCCCCACCATTGACATCACATCCTTGTGAAAATGACCACTGATATCCTTTGTCTGTGCCACAGTGCTCTTGGCCAAAATTTGCAATGAGGCGATTCTTTTGTTATTCTTTTTATTTGAGGTGGAAAATGGCCGAGTAAGGGGGAGGGGGGAAGTTTCGAACACTGAAGACATGTTTAAATTGATCATTAATTAACTGCTAGTCTTTGAAAAAGCAAAATTGTTACTTCACCTTTTTTTTTTTATTTTACTTAACACTAATATTTGGTTGTATGCTTCTCAAAGAGAAATATTATTGAAAGGCAGCTAGCTTATGAGTGCTTTCTAATAAATGACATGTCTGCTGATGGTAATGTGAGATTGTTTTAAAAGGTCTTTCATACCATATTACAATCATTCTAGGGGGAACAGAACTGGTGTAATGAAAACTTTATGCAAGCAGGACGCATCAGGGAGGTAACAAGATCTACCTTGTTGTTATCAAATCAACATTAATGGTTATTAATCAAAACAAAATCACAATAGCTTAGTTGATCGAGCATTTGCAGTGGCATCTCAGAGGTCACAAGTTTTTAAAAATCCTTTTGAAGCCATCTGAAATTTTCTGGTGTCTACAAGAGACAATAACAATTGTCATTCGATGGATTTTTTCCTTCCTTTTCATTGGCCGAGAACCCACCACGTGACCTGCAAATAACTGTCTACAAATAAGTGTTTTGCTGCAAATAATATTCCGCTCATGCATAATAATATTGAAACCACGCTCTTGTGTGAAAATGGCAGTTCGCTTTCCTGAGCTTTCAGAAAAAGATTTAATTGTTGGGAATTGTGAAAAATAAAGTTAACTCAATCATCGAATAATAAAATAATTATTGAACTCGGTTATCGCAAAATATCGTGGTTTGTCAGTGTCTCGCAGGTCAATTATTTGCCGCAGCCTTCGGCTTCAGCAAATAATAAATTATTGATTTGCTCGCCACTAGCAAATCATGATATTTTGCTCAACTTCGTCCAATAATTGTTAAATATTTGTTATTGCTCAAATTGTCCAATTAGGGATGTTGCCTTCTAATTTAAAGGTGTTTTTGCCCTGGCTTATGATTATGCAGGAGCTGCAGATATTAACAAGTGTTACTGAAATCCAAAAAGTAAATTGGGGGTATAACCACGCATTTTTCAAAGATAATTGATGAATAATATTTGTAAAAAGCTTTATATTACAAAGAAATATATGACATTCTTTCTCAAATTTAAGCTTAATTAAATTACTTATCTCTCAAAAATGCATGGTTACCCCCAGTTTTCTTTTTGGATACCAGTAGTACTTTCTAAGATATACTTTCTCCAGATAGTTTTAAACCGTGCAAAAATATCAATGTATCAGTAAGCATCACCAATAGGAAATCCGAGTATTCGAGATGCGCAGATCGTATGCGCAATAACATTAGTAGGCGCCGTTCTTGAGTGCAGGGATCACTTCTCCATTTCGTCAAAATCTCAATTTTGTTCAAATTGTGTTTTCTCTCAAATTGCATCAATTTGCAGTTCTCCTAACCAGTATCCATTTTGCAACTACAACTGTTTTGGTTTTACTGTAATTTCCATGTTAAGGAAATTTTGCCTTGTGAATGAAAAGAAGAAAAATTGTCCTTAAATATTAAGATCAATGCTTAAATTCCAGGTTGAGGAAGTTATTAAAGAACTTACTAACAGGCTGAAGGATTTTAACATCATTTCCATTAAACCACTTCATCATAAGTAAGTCAGATCTCTAATGTTTTGTTATTACTGGTATTGTTTTTATAATTGAGAGTCACTAATGTTTCTCATTTTGACTGACTGGTTCTGAAAGCTTTTCTATCATCTTTTGTTATAAAAATACACTTTAAGAATCTGAAGAAAAAAAGGAAGTGATTTTTTTTATCACCGGGGCACTTTAAGGACGCCACATCTTTGAGCCGAGATACTGAACATTTTGCATGCCAGGACAGTAGTGTCTCACAGATTTATAAGACAAGTTAAAAGGGAAAACAGTTCACTTTTTAAGAGCCATGCCTCCAAAAGTGGGAAAAAACTTATAGTGGAACTTCTGTAAATTAATAATTATTTATATTGTTTCTTTTGTAGAAATAGCACTTCAGCAGAGAATTTGCGCATCTTGAAGGTTGGTGTTGCTTCTGAAGTTAAGTAATGCAAGCACGACCAATGTGCTATTGGAGTGCATGATCAATAAGGCAAAAAACTGTTCTTCCATCCTATCGGGACCATGAAGCACTGAAACAGCGAAACAAAACATCAAGACAGCATGTTTGACCCCACCATACATTGACTACTAGCTGACAAAAGTTGGATTTGAGATTAACATCGTTTTAGGCAATTAGGCCTAAAACGTTATTGCTCCTAATCTTAATCTTAGTTAATTACATGTAGGAGCAATAACATTTTAGGCCTAATTAGGCCTCAAACGATAATTATTTAATCTCAAAATCCAACCTCTGTCAGTTGGTTATCAATGTATGGTGGGGTTTGCTGTTTTTGTAATGTCCCATCATTTCACATTATCTATGACGTTCCTTGCTTCATCATTTTGTTTTTCCCGTTATACTGTTTGGTGCTGAGTCCTTCTGTTTGTGTGGGAAAAGGCCCTTGGTAATTGGAAGTCTAATGTTCCAGACAGCCGCAAGAACTAGACAAAACCTCTTATGAAAAGATTTGAGAAACCGTTGAACCTGGAATACCATATCTCGTGGTAGTTGTTGAAAATTGTGTATTCTGTATATAGACGCATTGATTCATTCCTCACGGGAAAATTACAACGCACAGGTGGACAGCTCCCAACGTCAGTGGCTTAGTGGCTCTGTTGGTTAGCGTCGCACCGGTATCGCGAAGTCACTGGTTCAAACCCTGTTTGAGGTCATAAATATTTCAGGCTCCTCTACGTACTTGCTCCTGTTGCGTTCATAACTGCGAGGATCATAGCTTTACTTAACTTTGATCATGTTTCTCTCCTTTAGCTTGTGATCTGTGGCGCATTTTATCCCAATTACTTTTCTTCAAGTGACTTGGATGAAGCTGAAGTGATGAAAATCATGTCAGGACATGATCCCTGTACCACTGTTATTGTAAGAAAATTACCCCTCTCCCCATGGTGTTGCATCTTTTAGTCCCATGCTCCTCTCTTGTTCTACTCCTTAAGAAGGAGAGAATTCCTGGCAACAAGGTTTAATAATGACACTTTATACAACCACTTTTGAACACTAATAATTACTCAAGAATTATAATTGTATGATGCTTTCTTGTGTAAGTAAATCCTCTTGTTATATCTGCCAGTGACTCCTTAATTTTTCCCAAGACTCCATGCTTTACAAAACTTCAAAGAATGCCGTACAAACTTGACATTTTTTCAATTATATTTGGTTAGAGATTGCTTTGTAATAGATGACAGCCTCAAAATAATGGTAACGCTACATGCAAAATATTGGTCACTTTTTAAGGTTGGAATTCCAAGTAATCCCGTAATAGTTATTTTTAGCCCCATCTTACCAGCGATTTCTGTGTTTGGAGTCCTTGAAATTTCAGCCAAGAACAGTGCAAACCTTGAAACAGGAAATAATAATAATACCAGTGCTAATAATAATAATAACTATTGTTATAAATATCCCATCTGTCAGCATGCAATGTTGATAGAACCCGTTTAAGTGCTAGATGATACGAACACTATTCACTTAAACTGCCTGCTTCACTCTTTCATTTCACAGGTCAGGAACATGCCTCCTCATGGTGCTTTGTACAGAGCAGCAATTGCAAGATTGTTCCGACAGTGCGGCAAAGGCAAAGCTCTCTATTTTGAGGATAGCAGGTTTGGGAGCTTTAATTTGTCACTTGTTTGACTGACTCATACTGCGACAACATGCCATGCACTTGTATCTTCCATCATAAGCATCAACTGCATGTAGTATGAAATCGAGTTATCTAGCTGAAAAATTTGTCAAGAGATGATGAAAGAATACATATCCACTGTCATGACGGTGATATTGTCTCCTTCAGAAAAAAAGTGCCTCCTTATTTAATTTTAGGTTTTCACAGACTTAAAAACTTATTTTAGCAATCTCTGGAGAGATCAAAGTAGTTTGTCTCTTCCTCTTTAAAATTTGGACTGTTTCATTTCCCTTTCCTTTCCTTTGGATTAAAAAGAGTGCAGCTCTAAGTGGAATTTCAGGAGTCCAGTCGCTTATTTAAAATGTAAACTTTTACTCGAGGCAATGTGCTCTTGTGTTGAGGGGCAATGAAGACCTCAAGTGAACAATCTCTTAGGCTTCTCTTCCCACTTTAGAGCATATATCGAGTTTGAACCACCTCCTGGTATGGAGCAGCAATCCAACACGGTCTTGCCAGCTGTCTACAAAGCCATTAAAATGAGGTGAGACTTGTTGTTCACTTGACAGGTGAAAAAGTATTTTAGAAAGAAGTTTCTGATGCCTAGAACAAAAATGAAGCTGAGCAGAATTAATAAGCCGGCAGTGCAGCCCTGTCGTTGGGTCGCTCGCATTGGGATCAGGAGATCTTGCAAATTGGCCCTTTTGGCCTCGCTTTCAAATGTAAAATTCAAAAGAGTGTTTAACCTTGAACGAGGCCAAAAAGGGCCAAAATACAATCAAACAAACAAATACTAAAATGGCGGCCATTTTGGAATAAGGTGTATAAAAAAGACAGTAGCTTAATTTGTCCAGTTAAAAGCGAAGATCACTTCTACCTTTCGTCCATTTCTGGACATGGTGGAGAAGTCTGTCACAAGTTTCCTTTAGCTCATTCGTAGCATCCAAACTACTCATGGATTTTACTCTTTGGGATTAATTCAATGAAGATATAACGATACTTAATTCTCTCGCCATAACAGAATTATTTATCATTTTCCTTTTGGTAAGACATCTTCGAATGCCACTAAAGCTGTTCATCTCAGCGGCTAGAGGCAAGGAAATGGACAAGTATATGGAACGGAAGATTGAGTTAGCAGAACGGAACCCTGAACCTGGTGAGAAACCACGCCTTCGAACAAGCAGGTCAGTTTGCCAGCAAGCAAGCTCTGCATGTAGAGGGTCACGAATGATTAGGAATCGGGAAATGTCACGTGCAAGCTAACGGCGGCATTCGAGGGGCTGCTTTGGCTAAAGGTGACCTCATGGTTTGCAGTCATTCGCGATCGAAATGTTGGAGCCACTCTCAGGCTAGTTCTAGTAAACCACAGGCCACACAAACTCATGCGTGTGCAGTGAGAGTATGAGTATTAACCATGACATGATATATGAAATGGATCATATATGAACTGCGAATATGAAATCAAGTAAAGCTATGATCCTCGCAGTTATGAAACTGCGAGGATCATAGCTTTATTTTAGCATGAGTATTGTCACCCAATCTGTTTTTTAAGTATTCATTTACAACGTTCAATGAAATAAATTACAAATCCTACTTACTTTCATTACCCTAAGTTCACTCTAAATTGCACTAATTTAATACAAAAAAAATATATTAAAAAACTATGGTGAAGGGAAAGAGAAAAAGATCCTTAATAAAAGCTTGTCAGTTGCCACATATATTTATTTTGCCGCAATTTTCAGTTCGATCCTGCCACGTCACAGCTCACTGAGAGACGGTGACGGCAGGATTAACGCCGTGTTTAAGCGGAACTTCCATTCTCGTCACCAGAGCCTCGGATCGACCTAAGGCTCTGGGAAACTCTGTCTAGGAGAAGGTGCGCCGTAGGGTTCTTATAGCCAAAAATTGGCTATTTGAACCTTACGGCGCGTGCTCACTCCTCGTGCTAACATGAATGAACCAATCAGAGACGCTGTTCGTTGTTCTTCACGAAAACCAATGAGAAGACACTTTGCTTCAGGGTTCCCCAGAGCTCTTCTCTCCCTCAGTCAAGAGAAGAACTCTGGGGTCGAGATTGACGAAACTTCTTGTCATTGTAATCTTTTTGTGGCCATGGCATTCAAAGTTGTGCAGGTGTAAATTGATTAGCAACTACGCTGGAATGAAACTGGTCTTGACAGTATGGTAGACTAGTTCAAGAAGAACATTGAAGATTTATTGTCGGGTGTTCAGGTCGTTAATGTTGCCTCACATTTCACAAGTTTACGTCGTTTTAAGGAAGAGCACAGAGATCCAAGTGTGCCAAAATGTAAAACCGATGCACAGGGCGTATAGAACCATTGCGTTTTCACATCAGAAGTGTTGTTGTCTACCGTTTCTCTTTTTGTCGATGTGGTATTTTAAAGCCCGCTGTTATTTTTGCGATGAGTTAACATTGGTTTTGTTCTTGTGTCCATTTTACACGCTTAGGATAGCTACGACTCTGTCAGCAAGGGACGCCAGTGCAGAGGGACTTCGTGACCCAAATCAGGTTACTGTAATGAACTTATGGCACCCTCATAAATGAGTGGTGGGGAAATGCCTTGAG
>NC_090894.1:23612475-23614975 GCF_036669925.1 Montipora capricornis | reverse complement strand
TAGGGACTTGAGGATCTTCGACGGCGATGTCGACGAAAACTATAATTGACCATTGTCTTTTAACCAGCCATTGAACCAGAGAAGCCTCCATGTTGGAATGCTGTGTATTGCCTTGTTTACGGAAGATGACCTGTTTTACAGAGCGAAGGTTGTCTCTTTCAAGGATAACTTCAATGTCGAGGTAAGTTGTGAGTTTTAGGTTTAGGGCCTCCACGGATGAGGCAATGTTATTGACAACTTAGTAATGATCCGTGTAAGGTGGATAGCAATTTCCTTTGTTGTGCGGCAACGGGGCTTTCCGCACATAGGAATGTTATCATTTTTACACAGAGAATGCATAAACCTACAGGAAAGCCGTTAACGCAATAAAATTCATTTACAGCCCACTTTGAAAGGGTGTTTTTTTGTGTTAAAAGATTTTGACCAATCACAAGAGTTGAAAACAAAAGCCAAGAAACGTTTACAATTTTACATGTTCCCCACATACGATTTCTGTGGAATTCATTTAAACTGAGACCAGATGAAAGATGGAAGATGGTTGGAAAGTAAGGATGAATATAATACTGCTTTTATGAAGTTTTGTTAACTTTTGCTGTTTAAGCCAATCAGAAGTTAGTACAGACAATAGAAAAGTTATCACCTTTTTGCATACCAATTGAATTCCAACATGTTCGTTGCCGTTGTTGCTATCGTTCTTATCTGGACCGTTTCTTAATTGAATCGGCAACTGTTAGTGGTAGGAAATGCGTTTTCACATACGAAACGTTTCAGTAGTTGTCGATATCCGGTTCGTTTTGTGGGAGCCTGCGAACTTAATTGAAGAACCGCTGACTTAAAACATCGTTTGCGTCGTTGCGAAACGATCGGTTGCTCACAGACGGGAGAAAGGAAGTTGTCGATAACAAAACGGCGTCGTTTGTCGTTGCCGGTAACTCAGCACAACATTCGGATTTGCTTTGGAAAGAGGCTGAAGTGACAACGAAAACACTGATTTAGTACGATTCTCAATGATGAAAAAAAATGATATCACTTTTAAGGCCGATACACGCGAGGGGTTTTGCTCCTAGAGCAAAGCTGCTCCGTGTTTACCAATCATTTCAAGCGAAATCTTCATGCTCGGCACCCTGCGAGCAGAGCCTCCTTTTGTCTTTTTCTAGACTGAGGAGCAGAAAAGTAGGCTCTGCCCGAATCGCGTCAACTCTTTGAAGCCGCCGCAGCCCGAGCTTCTGGACTAGTCAATCTTGTTTTCTCTCGTCAAACCGGTTATTCCAGTGCGAGCGTCCCTTTAGTGACAAAACCGATGGTTATAATTGAGCCCGCTGTACCATGGAAAACCAAGATGGCGGCGAGATCTGGCATATTTGACTTTGGTTCGAGACTGTATCCTGGCAACATGCAGCGCATATTCAATAAAGATCTTACTCGATTCATGCAGAGCCTTTCTGGAGAACGCCAAAATCGAGCAAGCAAAAGAAAGGCTCTGCTTGCAGGGTGCATCCTCGGGAACAGAATTTCCACCCTGGAAAATGCTCCACGATATTAAAGTGGTTAAATATTTGGGAGCTCCCAGGGGAAATTGAGCAGGTTTTAAAGTGTGCCTTCGTGTGTAGTGCCACTTTTGTGCTGCGCGTGGATTAATACGGCAAATGTAAAACATTGACCAATGTTTGCATCCATAATTCCTTTGGAACTCTTGACTCGAGCTAATAATTCAAAATGGCGTCTGAAAGGTCTTAGATTACATTGTAATGCAAATGAGAAAAACTAACCGTGGAAACTGAGGGCTATTACCTAAAAAGCTCATCACGCATATCAAAAGCAATTGGCATGCACTTCTTCTCCAAGCATGCATCCTCATCAAACCAACCAATTTTCTTTCAATTAGACCTCAAGTAAGCGATCTATCCCAAATCAATATTCTTAGGCCCCGTCCACACGTAACCGGATATTTTTGAATTTGCAACTTTTTCTCTCCGGATACACGTAGCCGGCGCATTTGCTGGCCAATCCGGAACTGTCTGAATACTCTCTCCAGAGTGGATATTTTTGAATCCGCTATGAATCCGGAACCGTGTGGACGCTAAATCCGGAAAAAAAATTTATCTGAATGATGTAACAAGATCGAGCCCAGGTCCGTACCGCGAAATTAATTCTCAAGATGGCTACTGAGGGCTTCATGGCGCATGCTCCGTTACCTCTGTTTCCTTGAGAAGTCCTGAGTACTAGAGTGAATCCAGATACGTGTGGACGGGCAAATCCGATTTGAATACGCTTCGTGTGGATGGGAATATTTTTGAATACGGAAACAAAAAGTTGCGGAATTAAAAAATATCCGGATACGTGTGGACGGGGCCTTAATTCCGTTTGCTCCCTCGTGCGTACTTGAGCGGTTTTCAATTGAGTGTCGAAAGTAATTAGCGAATTGCGTTGGTTTTGCATTTACTTCACTCAGTGATTGGTTCAAAGTTCTCGTGCCACTTTTTCAACCAATCAGAAGTGA
>NC_090894.1:23594975-23607475 GCF_036669925.1 Montipora capricornis | reverse complement strand
TAAGAAGTTTGCTGAGAAAGCTAATAGTGCACACTTTTAAGTAACCAGATCTGGATTTATAGAGGATCGCTACTCTTAAGGTAGGTGTGGCCAGGTGCATTGTGATTGGCGTTTCTATGAAACCGAAAACAAAAGAGTAACAACAGAAACAATGACTTAAGGCTTAAAAACAGGAACTGATATAAATACCTCTTACTAACCAAGTTCGAGGTTCGTACTGTAAGTGAAGTCAACGGGAAAAAAAGGAGGAGCCTTAGCGTACGGTACGGACCGAGAAAACGAGGCTAGTAAAATATTTATTATAACTCTCAGGTAAGAAGGTCTGCGGGGAAGGAAACTAGTTGAAGTCAAGCGGAATGTTCAGTTGCCACAAATGATTGGCAGGCGTTAAAATCTGAAAAGCGAATCTCTGAATACATCTCTTTGGCCTTTTGGAAATAGTTGCTTGCAAGATTCAAATGGTTTCAACATGACTTAAACAACATGACTTGCTAAAAACTGTTTGCATCAAAATTTAGCGAACCGTTCTGTAGAATACGGCCCATTAAATTGGTCAATCATAGCACGCTGACTCCTTTGAGAGACAGCTGCTACCAACAGTAGCCATTGTTGAACTTAGAATACAGGGCTGTTTACATGAGAAAACTCGCCCCAGTGCAAGTACCATACCGGGATGAGTACTTGATTTCATATCGTGTTTACATAATGCCTACGTGATTTCATATCTTGTTTTCATGAATGCACACTTGAAACTGATTAAATACATATGTGAATAGATTGACGAAATTTGCGCATGCGCTACCCGTTCCAGTGCACCGACGGGCCTATTTCATACCAAAACGGGTGGTTTTTCTCCGTTTGCGTGATACCGTTGCGAGATTTCTTACCGAAATGAAATTCAACTCTCCGGTACAGAATTCGGGGTAAACTCGCGCCGGCATGGCTCGTTCCGGTATCACCTTTTCTGTTGGTATCATTAAAATGAATGCAGAGCCACAAGAGGGAACCGGAGTGAACTCCCGTCGGGACGAAAGTCGCCCCGGTATCATGTAAACACCCCCTAAGTGAAATCATGGCATCTGAACCTCGGTATGTGTTCTTGTGAATAGGTGACTCTTCGAGGACCAGAAAGCCCAATTGAAATGAGCTTCTACAGCATGACATCCATAGGAAGACTAAGGTACAGTGACGTATACGACTCAAAAGGAGCAATGTCAGGGCAATGCATTAAAATTTTGTCACGGTGTAGTTTGACCAATTACTCGTCTCTACTCGCTATTCAACAGGGATGGCACAATGGTGAGAGCACTCGCCTCCCACCAATGTGGCCCGAGTTCGATTCCCAGACTTGGCGTACTATGTGAACAGACTTAACTGATTAGAGTGTAATGTGAAGTGCCCCATATGAACCATGTGAGCGTTAGCCCTACTAATGGAAATGGGCCCACACAAGGACCGAGAAAAACTCTGACCAGGGGTGGGTTGAGTTTGTTGGTTCTCTACTCTGCACCGAGAGGTTATTCTTCGGGTACTCCGGTTTTCCCCTCTCCTCAAAAACCAGAATTTGATTTGATTTGCGTTGATTTGTTAATTTGAACTTACAGTGTCCCCAATTAGTGCTCCATTGCTAGAAGATTAGACACTTAAATAGAGTTCCTTTCCTTTGCTTTCCTTTCTTTTAACGTTAAAGGGGCTATGTCACGTTATTTTAGTGTGTTTAGGTTGAATTTTTAGTCAATCACGCTTTTAAAACTCGAAAATGGTAATGTGGAATTTCTTTACTGATAAAATTATCGTTACATCACAAACAAGATGATTCTGAGCAAAAACGTCCTTTATCCAGGCGATTCATGATTTGCCATAAACTTGAAAAACGTCGGGCCGACTTTTTTCAAGATTACCCAAATGCAGTCCGTTTCAATCTTGTCCATTTGTGTCCATCAGTGGTTTTTTTTCCTTTTGCTGTATTTCTTTTATGTGGTTCGACAGTTTTAAGTGGTTATTGCAATGTTTCATTCTACGTTCGGCGGGTCTAAAACACAGGTCACATTCCACAGGTCACTCGTTGCAGTTTATAGACCCTTTGCATAAATGGCGCCCAAATTTGAATACCAATACTTGACACATCCTTAGCCTCGTGTTTATGTTTCAAGACAAAGGATTTTTCTCATGAATGTGAGGCTAAGGTTGTATCTAGTATTGTTATTCAAATTTGGGCCGCCATTTATGTAGATGGTCTATTGTTTTACCTTTTTGAAAGTAACCCAAATCCCTCAATTTGGCTAACCCTAAGGCCTAAAATCCAGCCTTTGGCCTAGGGTTAGCCAAATTGAGGGTTTTGGGTTACTTTCGAAAAGGTAAAACAATGACCTGCAACGAATGACCTGTGGAATGTGACCTGTGTTTTAAACCCGCCGTTCTACGTTATGTGCTACATCATTTTTCGTGACATAGTCCCATTACCTCAGAATTGTATTTAAACAACACAGCTCGAAGCTTTGTGACAACAAATGACTTAAAGGGACACTTCGTGTTGGATGTCAAAAAATTTGGGCGTGCATCTCATGGCCCTTATTCGCGCGGCGGCCATATTGGCCATAGACAATAAATTTTGTACCCCGAGCCTCGAGTTGAAATGTTTGGGAACGAGTTTCGGTGGGAAAAACAAAAGTTTTCAATCCCTTGGGACTCAACATGGCCGCTGTGTGATTAAGGTCCATTAGTATCACCCAACTAGTGGACTAATGCAAATCCTGCATTTTGATTGGCTACGCTACTAGAGGACTAGTAGTAATAGTCCTCGAGTAGCGAAAAGCGTGACGCTTTCTTTAGTTTTATTCCCAAATAAATATTTCATCAACTTGCATTTGTTAACTTTATTATTGCCTTTTCTGTCCGACTAGTTGGGTGATACTTAAACAATTAGACCCTTCGCCCTCAAGGGCCACGGGTCAATAGCCCATTCGGCTTCGCCTCTTGATGGGCTATTGACCCGTAGCCCGCAAGGGCTACGGGTCTGATTGTTAATTGTTATTTAATGGACATAAGTGCGTAAAACGTGATATTCTAGTCCAAACAAATTTGTATTTTCACAGAGAAAGGGAAGAGGTTGGTTTCACGAAAATATTACATCCGATATTGGTTTACTTACCTGATAAGAAAGCCGAACACACGACTGTGAAATGGCGTTGATTTGCGAGAATCTGAGCTTACAAACCGTGGCTATCTTTTGAGCTTCTCGCTGCCTCTGCAACTTCTTTTACCAAAAGGGCTATCCTCTGTCCTTTGAAAGCAATCCCTTTTTATTCCTTGCTGTTGAATTACAGATCTGTTCGAATCGAACAAGGCTCGGTCAACAGTGTCATTTTGAATGATCAGCCCCAGGACTCTCATCAGAGATTTCTAGTGGCGGCCAATATTGGTATAAACACGACTGGTTCAACAGTGGTTGCAAGGTAATATTCTCTAATTCACTGTCAAGACTGATTGATATATATTTTCTCCTTGCAAGATCAGTGCATTGTCAAGCAGACAGGTGATGAGAATAGAGAAATTTATCACCTATAAGCGTTATTGTTCAAATGTATCCTCAAATTCCCATAACTGGCAATAGGAGCATTGTATGGCGAACAGCAAGGAGAATTAGCATTTAGGTTTTGGGAATCCAGGCTTGCACGGGACTCGAACCCATGACCGTGCGATTGCGCACTTGCTCTATCATCTGAGCAATTATACCGAGGTAGGTTACATACTAGTATCTCAATTTATATCGTTTCCATGCCTACGACTTCATTTCACGGAAGTTTACCACATTGGTGAGAACAGTGGTCGTCCGTTAATTTGTCTTGCGTAAAGACGTTATGCATAATTCGTGTGGGACGAACTTGGGCAAACGGTAACTGTGCATCTGTCAAATTGATCTCGTAGAAAGACAGGAAGCAGTGTGGCCCAGTATTTAGGGCGCTTGCCTCGAGATCTGGAGTTCTGACAACTCGTTGAATTTGTTCCTGGTAGTTCCTAGTTCAATTTCTCGGCTGCACTTGTAAATAGCCAACTGGTTTGCCTCCGGCCAGGTGGGATTCTTACCAGTTGTTGTTGTGTTCTGTCGTTTCGTTCATTGGCCCTGAGAAGCCCCTATGGGGAGCGGTCAATTATAAAGTATGTATGTATGTACAGGCACAAGTGAGATGAACCATTGACTTAAGTGTACCTTCGAAGAAGCGCTCAATGGATGTTAGTTCTTGATACAAAATCCCAACTTGACGATTACTTCGTCTCTCTGTTTTTAAAAATGGTCAATGTGTTCCACCTCTTTATTTTTCAGGGATACAACCTTGATGCCAAACATACACGGCCTGTTGCCGATCGTGTCGCTTCTCTTTGCTCCATTTGCTGAATTGAGGTACAGAAGTTTGGTCATTTGCGTTTCTTGGTAGGAAGGTTCTGATCTGAAGGCTCGGCCAAACGATAAATGTTGGACGATCAAACTTGTTGGGTGAACCAACATTTTAGCGTTTGGTCACCGTGTTTGATGACCATTCAACGTGTTGGATGACGTTAGAATATGTTTCATGCAGCATCAAACATTTTATCAAACATCGTCCAACATTTCTTTCATTCTCAAATGCCAAGATGTGTGTTTTTCTTTGTTTGGACATTCTCAACCGACTTGTTCCACGCGTGCACGGGCATTGTGACTACAAATTGAATCGTTAACATAGACAACTTAAACACATCTCATCATCATCATCATCATCATCATTTTATTGATTTTCACACCATTACAAATAATACAATGAACAATATTATAACGACAAATAATGATTTACTGATACAAGTCCCACCCAAAAGTAGCATCGCTAATCGAGTCTGGTGGGAGTAAAAATAAATAGTATAATACTTTGCAAACGTTGAATTAAATTACTTCAAAGAAATTATTCTAACTACAAATGGCAATTATAATTTAAAAAAATAATAATACAATTATTACAAACACGGGTACAGTAATAGCCGTAATTGGAATTATTAAACTTGCGCATGTGAGCAATAACCGAAGGAAAATATAATGTTTGATCGTAAAAGAAGAAAGAAAAATGACAAAAACGACACCAAAATATTTATTTAAAAAATTAGGAAGCTAGTATTAATTAATTTTGTTCCACAAATCCTGCAGTTATCTTAGCAACAATAGTTTGTTAGGAGGACAGCCATCTTCACTCTTAAGTTATCTAAATAAAAGTGCATGAGTGTGGACTTTTTAGTAAGGAGCGCAAATTATGTGGAAGGGAATTCCACAGTCTTGGGCCAAATCTAGCAAATGAATAAAGTTGTTGGTTAAGCCTTAATTTGTTAACATATAAATTGCCAACGTTAGAAAACCTTATATTATGTGTGAAGTTGCCGAGGGTAAAAAGGTTAGATAATTGAAAGGAAGCAATACCAGAAGACATGTCATGGATAAGGGAGCTACAGTTTTGACGTATAACTTAACTGATAAGATGCTTGCGGAAATAAATGACGATTTAGTGTGGGCCCTGTATTCCAGTCCATAGATAAAGCAAAGTGCGCGTTTTTGTAAAAGTAAAATTTTATTCTTTTAAGTTTCAGCGGCTTGGCGCCAGGCAGCTGTGCCATAATATGTGTGTCTTATGTTTGGTCAAGCGTGTTGAAAGAATGTTTGATATCGTTTAGCTGCCCCATGATTTTGAACATGTAACTTGTTGGATCGTTCAACGTTTATCGTTTTCTTAGGCCTTAACCCATTGACTCCTGGGGGTTCCCCATTGACGAGTAAAATCGTCTGGCGTTAGACAGAGTAGAATACTCTGGCGTTAGACAGAGTAAAATACTAAGTATGGCCGGTTTAAGGGTGAAAGGGTTAAGTTCTCGCTTTGTCTCTTGGTCTTTTCTAAAACATTTTACTCCCTTCTTCAGAACTGATCCCGAAAAAAGGAAGTACACAGGGGCATTGGTTGGTCTGGGGTACGATCCCAACACAGGGCAGGCACTTCTGCCAGATCATGACAGTGAACTTGTGTTTGAGGTGGAAATCACGCAGGATGACCTAATTCTGGTATGGAATGAATAGTGCTTTGCAAGGGAGCTTGAACAACGTGCCTTGTTTTTCATAGTGAGCAATTGAGGCAATCAGGTTGCGGGATTCGTAACAGTATGTCAGTGTCTTACTACAAAACTAAATCGTCATTCGAGGACTTAAATGTGCTCAGTGACGTAAAATACTTGTCAATTCAACGTTTTAAACGTTAACGTTGTGAGAGTTATGATGGACTTAAAGGCCGTTTACACGACAGAGAAATTTGGGTCCGGACCCCTCAAAAAAGCGGTACGGACCCATAACTTTTGTAAAGAAACACTGGAGTTTCCACAGGGCCATAGGCGCCTATGGCCCTGCAGAAACTCCAGTGTTTCTTTACAAAAGTTATGAGTCCGTACCGCTTTTTTGACGGCTCCGTACCCCGATTTTTCTGTCGTGTAAACGGCCTTTATGGCCCTGTAGAAACTCCAGTGTTTCTTTACAAAAGTTATGGGTCCGTACCGCTTTTTTGGCGGGTCCGGACCAAATTTCTCTGTCGTGTAAACGGCCTTTTAACATGCTAAATAATTATTCCCAGCTGTAATAATCCAGTTGTCATTTTAAAACTACTTCTTTAGCCACCGTGCAGCATTAGTTCATGAAGAACAGATCAGGATAAGCACAGAATTTCACTTACTTCTTCAAAATAAAAGCATAATAGGGGAATCTTTGCTTTGAATATTGAAAGTGCATTGCATAATGAGCTATCTCTGAAAAATTGAACTCGATATTCCAGGTAAGATCTGAGCAATGATGCTTTGAAAATTGAAAAGTTTACGAAGAATGTATGGGATCATTAGCGCCTTTGCTGCCCATGAATTTATCAGTTTTTGATGGCTAATAACTGGCTCCTTATCAAAGCTAAAATGGCTAAAATTGGATAGAGCAGTTTTCAACTGAGTGTCGAAAGTAATTAGCAAATTGCTTTGGTTTATGATTACTTCACTCAGTGATTGGTTCAAAGTTCTCGCGCCACTTTTTCAACCAATCAGAAGTGAAACCAAAACCAATCGTGGCTCGCGCGTGCACATTTTCTCGCGTTTTGTGTCGGCTACGTGTAATTACTTCGAGTTTTGATTGGTTTACCGGATTGTCTCCGTCCTTTCTGATTGGCTAAAGTAATTACTTTGGTTTTGGTTTACGACACTCAATTGAAAATCGCTCTACTTAACTAACTTTTATAAGTTCTTTTACCTTTTGAAAAAAAATTGGGAATAGCATGATGCCTTGTGTGTATGTTAATGAAACTAAATGTAAACAAGATTCCCTAAAAAGATCCAGTTTCCACAGCACGATGAAGGCATTTATACGAAAGTACTCCCTTATGATCTTTTTCGCTCACTCCGAAGGATTCCAACTAAGAAATGAAAGTGAAGTATCAACTAAAAACCACCAAAAAAAAACGTTCCGGTAATTGTATTTGAATGGTCTCACCTTGTTTGTTTCCTCCTTTGTTCAACAGATCAATTCGGTGCGTACTGCCATCAACATGGCGCTACAAAGCGAGGAAGACGTAGCAGGGTGGGGGACGCCAGCCGTGGAAAGAATTCAAAACTCTAGCAGACGAATGATCACAAAGTACGTTCGTAATGAAGTGACGGTTGTATAATAAATGCTTACATTTACACATTTACATTCAGTCATTCCACGCAGGACTAATTTGTACAGTGTTCTTTGGGGACGTTGTCCGTGCTGCGTACTTCGATGCAGTTTAAAATCAGTAAGGATAGTGAGAGATACCTCCGTCCAAAACGAGGCCATGCTCTAACACAGGGGACTTCTTTGTTTTTGTTTGTGCAGTCTTGTGTTAAAACATCGAGAAACCAAGAAGCCGTGGGCGTTTCCCAGGCCATGTCGTTGGAACCAGGTAAATGACGCAACAAGTTCTTTTTTGCTTGAATAGCAATGTTATCTTCGATGGTGCAGAGTAGATTTCTCTTTGCTTTTTTGAGGGGAGAAGGGATGGCGCAGTGGTGAGAGCACTCGCCTCCCACCAACGTGGTACAGTATGGTTCGATTCCCAGACTTGGCGTCACATGTGAGTTAAGTTTGTTGCTTCTCTACTCTGCACCGAGAAGTTTTTCTCCGGGCGCGCCGGTTTTCCACTCTCTTCAAAAACCAACCTACGATTTGATAGAACGAGTTTCAATCGAGTGCCGTAAAACCAAAACCAAAGTAATAGGAGCAGTCGTGGCTCAGATGGCTAGTGCGCGACTTTCGGAGCGAGAGGTCTCCGGTTCGTTCCTCGGTGACTTAAACGTCAGTTTCGACTTTCCTCTGATCCGTGTAGCTATAGCTTTAAATACCCGTAAAACGGAGCACTGACAGAGGGAGGGGGGTAAAGAGCGCACCGTCGGCTTCCATTGATACCAGCTTCGTAGCTGAAGGAACTACCGACGTTAAATAAAGTTACTTTACCTTTTTTAATTACTTTGGCCAATCAAAAAGGACGGAGACAATTCAGTAAACCAATCATTGAAACTCTATAAGTAATTACACGCAGCCGACACAAAGCGTGGGAAAATGTGCACGCACGAGCCACGATTGGTTTTGGTTTTGGTTTCACTTCTGATTGGTTGAAAAAGTGGCGCGAGAACTTTGAACCAATCACTGAGTGAAGTAATGCAAAACTAAAGCAATTCGCTAATTACTTTCGACACTCAGTTGAAAACCGCTCTAGTTGTTTGATTTGATTTGATTTGATTTCTGTTCAGTGTCCCTAATTAGTTCCACAGCGCTAAATACAGTTGATAATTCAATAAAGTTTATTAGTAGTAGTAGTAGTAGTAGTCGTCGTCGTCGTCGTCGTCGGCATCGTATAGTACGACGACGTCGTATAGTACGATGACGTCGTCGTCAAACGATGACGTCGACGAAAACATCACCTCAAAAGAAAAGTTTGCTCTAGTATAAGTCTTTGGCGATTATTCCATCTCGTTCATGTCCTACAATGTGGGCGAAGTATCCTAAAAAATAACTTGGTACGAGCGGTTTCAGACTGAAAATAAAGAATGAAAGATTCTCTTCTTCATTCTCACGTTGTCGTTAAAACCTAAAATTTCGTGATTTTACGTCGTCGTTATGTAGAGTAGTGAAAAATATAAATGAGCTAAAATCCTTACTGCGCCTGCGCGTGCACGTGCTCTGTTAACCAATGATATCATTGCTTTGTGGCGTTGTCGCCCACGTTGTCGTCGTAGATCTTAAGCTCCCTATCAGTATTAGCATTAGCATTGGTATTCGTATTGTTATTTCCGTTACTTGCTCGAGCTAAAGTTTCAAGACTTAACTAATTAACCCGCGCAACAGATTGAGCAATTGATTGTTTGTTCACACAGTTTTTGCTCTTAACACTAGAATCTTAGGGAGATTAATAGCACTCTTTTCAATTGACGTGACGATTTAGTGCCTAAAGCATTACGGAATTAATATGCGGACCAAAACACATTTTTGCGGTGTTTGTCCGCATTTTAATCCCATAATGCTTGTAATAAGGCGTTACGATCAATTATTGTGGTAGTGCACTTTATAAGTGCTAACTCACTACACGTCTACGTCACCGGGTTGTAAGAGTGAGTAGGGAATTTAAGATCTATGATTCTGAAGGGGTGCCATACAAACTCGCTGTCACAAATGACCAGCTCCAATTAGCTTAACATCTCGGGCGGTTGACCATTGTGTAGCGTATTTCGGCGCACGATCCTTTGTTAGGGACCAAGAGTCTGTGTATCTGTTCAGCGTACTCATTCTATTGTTGGTTTTCACTCACGTGATCAACAGCCATGTTTTTCATCGAAATTTTTTGCATAATAATAAAGTTAAATTCCTGGAGGATTTGGTCGGGGCTCCAACATGGCCGCTGTTTCTTTGTTTAGGGGCTCCAACATGGCGGCCGTGACGTCATGTAGAAATCGAGAATTGTCGTGGTCATAATAACACAGTTGTACAAAAACCAAAACCCGATGTAGTTAAACATAGCCGCAGAGACGAGACTAACTTGTTTGGTGACAATATCGCAGATCGACCCAGCGTACAAGATGGAACCAGAGAAAGACAAGAGTGGAGCAGACTGCGCTCTATATACTCTGCATCAGGGCATTGCCATCTCTAACAGGCCGCTTGACGAGGACGACGAAGCCAGAGTGAAAAAGGCTGAGATGATGGAGAAAGCGGAATGGTTAAGAAGCTTGGAAGGAAGGTAAAGTAGGCGGGTCGTCTTTGATGGATGGAGAATGGGTGGGGTTGAAGTCCTTTCATCTCGGGTTGGCCATGGTAGGGGATATTAAAGTGGTAATTACTACGACCACAAAATAAATCAATTCTTCTTTTTTCCTTGGATTTCAAGTCACCCAAGTCTGAAGCCTTAATTGAAAAAAGACACCTGTTTATTTTAACTGGAATTTTACTATTTAATGGTCCGCCATTACAAACTTCAAAATCTTGAGAGATAAGGTAGCATTTTTTGGTCAGCATTCACACTCAACAAAATATCGCATTTCTGATTGGTCAATGACGAATGCATAAATGGGTTATAGAGTGCAATACGGAAGTTGCTATGGAAACAAAGCGATGAAGTGATTTTGTTGAGTATATAATTTTAAAAAAATCGCATGAAATGGGTCATTTCCGAGTTGCTGTTAGTCTCGGTTTCGAAGTGAGTCTTGGTGCTCAACTATTGTACGGGAAATGAGTTTGATTTGCATAAGAATACGCAACTCATTTAAATTTGAATGGTTGTGTACCAGGACTCGTTTTGAAACTGAGACATGCAGCAACTCGGAAATGGGCGATTGCCCTTGCATTTCGTGATTTATGGTCACTCGTGATGTTTCAGAACTTTCATACGATTTCCTATACTTCAATCCTGAAGCGGGGCTAAGGGATTAGCGATTGTGAGAAGGGGTTTATAGATGAGTGCATTGTTTCCTGTGTTTTATTCTCTCATCCCGGCGTCATACAAGCCTCGTGTTGTTGGTTCTCTACCTTGCCGTCGGAGAGGGTGTTTTTTCGGATTCCCTTTTTCTCCTGTTCTTCAAAACGCGTCATGTCCAGTTCGATTTCGATTTAGTCGACGAATACCTGCACTCGAGATCTCGAGAATTTTCACGGCCAATTCCGAATTTTTTCATTTATAACAATTTTTTCGGGAATCCTGGGCTGAAGTGTAGCCCTGATGTGGCTAGTATTCCTGTGTGATGTATCTTGTACCTCTGAGATATTCTCACAGGGCAAACTTGGTAACTTGAGACTTTTTATTTCCTTATTTTCAGGTCATCAGAGCTGTTTACACAAGAGGTAGTTTGTCCCTTGTGCATGGTGCAATGCCGACATCCCAGAGGTGTATCAATTCACCTTAGAAGCCACACCCACAGGGACTTAGAGTATCATCTGTATAACAGTTGAAATCACACCGTCAGTGCAATACTCTCACGGTTACAGTTTGGAGAGATTGTTTCATTTTACTGAGTTACGTTTGCGGGAACTTGGTTTTGAGTGAATCGCTTATCAACATTCGGCCAAAGTGTTGGTCCAGGGCTGTTACTGAACATTTGTTTATTGTGTGGTCGCGGGTGCTAGAACAGAGGGAATAGTTTAGGTGAATGACATTGGTATTGTGAAACCAACACGTGGGAAAAGGTAACGAAAACGAAGGTGTGAGAATACAACGCTGGAAGCATCGGCGTTGGCAATGGCGTTAACGATGTCCTTCATGATGGTGACAATGTTGGTAGGATGGTGACAATGATGGTAACAATGATGGTGACAATGGTGGAGTGGTGATAGTGATGACGACGTTGGCAAGAATGAATTTTATGAATAGCGTCGTGATGATGAAATTAATGTTATTTGCAATGGCTTTAAAAGGAACATTGACGTAGATTGTTATGGCTGTTTGTAGAGGATTTGCGAATTACATTTTCCCAGGATTATGTTTTTCGAGCCATTTTCTTGTTGTTGTTCTTGTTGTTTCTTGTCTAATAAATCTGTCCTTTTGTGCTCTTGTATTGCGTATGTTGGACGTACTGTTATAACACAAGAATTAGGGAGCTTAAGCATGCGCGTTTTTGAGACGCAGACGGCAACCGGAAGAGAACATTTCGCGTGCTAGGACAGTGGTGTCTCCCAGATTTTTATACTTATCATCTTTAATGGAGAAAAGATACTTAGCAATGTAAATGTGGCTGTGTAAAGACAAGTTAAAACAGAAAACAGCCCACTTCCGGTTGCCGTCCACGTCTAAAAAACGCGCGTGCTTAAGCTCCCTATTAACCACAATATGCCGCAAATGGAGCAGTGTTTTCCTTTTTTTTTAGCCAAATTTGGTGGAAGTCTTGGTTAACTCAAAGAAAATATTCCCAGCTTCAACTTTTTACTAGAACATTTTTTTTCTTTTATTTTATTTTAA
>NC_090894.1:23587475-23589975 GCF_036669925.1 Montipora capricornis | reverse complement strand
GTGTCACCCGTCCCTTCCACTTACTTCTAATGGTCCATCCCAAACCATTGGTGTCTTTCGTTGTTTATGCCATGACATGACATAATGGCTTCCTCAGATCTTCATTAATTTGATTAGTTTAAGACAATAATAATTTTGTCTTAAACTTCACAAAAAGGAAAAGATCAAATGACAGTGTGCTTGAAAAGTAAAACTTTTAATTAGGACGTTTTGCTTACTACAACTGTAAATGTAACAGCGTCGTAGTCTGATATAATAGTAAAAGTAAAAATGAATAAATAAACATAAATACATTAATTTAAAATATGTACAATGAATGTGTTTAACACATTCATTGTACATATTTTAATTTCTTCACTTTTACTTTTACCATTTATACCAGACAAAGGTGCCCTTACATTTACATTTTAGCTGAAGAAGGTTACAGTAGTAACTGAAACATCCTAAATCTTCTACTTTTCAAGCCAGTTTCAACTCTTCTTAAATAATGTTTTAACAATGCCTGGCTACAAACCAAACATTTTGAACAGTGTGTCTTAGTTTTCACTTCCTCTCTAGTTGAATCCTTTAATCACTCAACACATTTAGGGTGCGTTCGATTGACCCTATTCCGGAATGAGAATATGTAGAATAATCATTTAAAACACTATGTGTGGCCGTTTTGAAGCAACAAGGATAATGAATCTATGTTTAAAATAGCAGCAGATGTTTGACAATATTAATGTGAATCTCAGCAAAAACGAAAGATTTTTAACTTTTATTCCATGTATTCCTAGTCCGGAATAAGGTCAATCGAACGCGCCCTTAGTGTATTGAGTGGTTAAAGGATTCGACTACAGAGACAGGAAAACTAAGGCACACTGTTCTTAGGTCTTTCCTTTTTATTAGGAGCTTAGCAGTGGGATACACCAATGACACAAGTATATGGGACTATGGGACTGAGTCCTCTTGTGCCACTAGAAATTAAAACTTTTGATCCAAATTAAAGTGGAGACCTATCAAATTCCTCAATTTAAGTTAAGAAAATTTATTGCAGATAAAACAATATTACTAATCGAATTGAAAATGACTGCTGATGAATCAAATAGGCCCTTTGATTGAAAAGTAGAGCTATTGTAATATCTAATATTGTAAATTGTTAAGTATTTTAATTACCTTGCATAGTATTTTTGTAGTATTATAATGGTATACAAGGATGTACAAGGGCATACAGAGGTATACAAAGTTTTATTAAATTTTCATACTGCGTTCTAGCTGTCTGATTTCTTCACATGCTTTCGGATATCAGCTCATATACCATATGACCTAATATGGAAACTGATTGCATCAAGTGTTGCCAAGCTGGAAAATGGGAGGTAAAAGGTGAAGTCTGCTAAGAGCCTAGAAGGCCCAACAGGCATAGGCTTATCTCCGGTTTCTGTAGCATGAAGCGACTAGGAGTATTTCTACATCCCCCTGGATGGGATGCCAGTCCATCGCAGGGTTACCCCCAGCATTTCGCCGGTACCCATTTATACAAATGGGTGGAGAGAGGCACCCTGAGAGTAACACAATGTCCCTGGCCAGGACCCGAACCTGGACCACTCGATCCGGAGTCGACCGCACTAACCACGAGGACACCGCGGCTTTAATTTCCAAGTGTCTAGGGATAAGAATTGAATGAAAATTTAATAAAACAATAATAATTATTCCATTTATACTTGTTGGATATGAGACTGGTTTAAGCCAATTCGGCGCTACGTGCCTCATTAGCTATTTACTATCTCATATCTAACGCAGGCTCATGGAATAGTTAAATACAGGGGTATACCATGGTATACAAGGATTTATATATGGTATACATACTAGTTAAGCAACTAGTCATGCCAATTTATTTAAGAAAATCGTGTTGAAGAGAGTGAGGTCTTTCGTTCCCCACGAGACTCTCCAATCAATCTTCATGTCCTTGCTACAGCCTCACTTTGATTACTGCAATTCTGTCTGGGGATGTTGTGGCAAAACCCTAGCCAAAAAACTTCAAAATTGTGCTGCACGCATACTCACTTCCTCAAACTATGATGCCAACACTGATAACCTTATCCAAAAACTTGGATGAATAAAACTTGATTCTTACATGTAACTAACAATCCACAACGCTGTGTGGTTTATAAGTTGCTTAATGGTCTTACTCCCGATTACCTTAGTTCTAAATTTGTTGGCCATAGTAGCGTCTCCAATTACTCCTTAAGGGACACTGAGGGCAAACTAGCTATCCCTCAGCCACACAAAAACTATATGAAAAATAGCTTCAGCTATTCTGGAGCAGTTCTTTGGAATAGTTTACCAATCGATTTGCAGCAGGCTGACTCCCTTTGATCATAAAGCAGGTTTTATTTTGCCATTTAATGTTATAGTTCTATTGATTGATTATTTAGAGTAATTTTAGAATAATGTAATTCTAGTTGTTGTATAATTTGTAATAATTCTTATGAAGTTACCACGTCTAAATAATAAAGTTATC
>NC_090894.1:23509975-23582475 GCF_036669925.1 Montipora capricornis | reverse complement strand
CTTGTTCATTTGTAATTCGTTTTCCGACACGTGCATGCTATCATATCGCAAGGTAAATAATTCACTGTAATTGTTCACGCGCGTTCGCTATCACGTCGCGATCGCAAGATAAAGCAATTCTCTAGTTACTAATAAGGTGCTGTAAATGCGCGCGTATTATTTTTATTTGTGATATTTTACACCATACTTATTTTTTACCCGTTACTATAATTGTATTTAGTTATTATTCTTCATATTTATTGATTTATCTTACACACAGACCTTTATCCTCTAGTTGGTGCATTAGTCATTTTAAACACGTTTTGTAAGGTTTAAATGAACAAGGCTAGCATCAATATTCACCCTCAATTTTGTAGTTTCTCGGCGACTTCGGTTTTGTTCAAACTCTTGGATGTATTGAATCAGTCTTTTGACAAGAAATTACGAGTGACATCGGTAGTAGATCCTAGTTATCTATTTGACGCAGAGTAAGTTAAATTCATAAAAATGCATCCAAAAGCTCCAAATTTCTTACGGTAATGATCAAATGGGAACATTTTTCATAGTTTATTGAGGCCACCACAGTTTTACGGTCTTCATCTGGTCGAGACTGCTTGCCAGCGTTGTCCTCTCACGGATCATTGGTGTCCCTACGTACTGTATAATGACGTGCAAAATTCTTGGTTAAATATGAAGTAGATAGCTGCAAATTAGACTGAAATAGACTTTATCAAGAGGCCATGAGTAGGAGCGTTCAACTTCATTGTATTTGTGGAGCGGCGTTTTCACAGACCGAGTTATTTTTAGATCAGTTTTCTAACAAAACCTGACCTTTCCAGCTAATCAAGAGTCTTGCATGAAAAATTATCACCCATGGGATTGAGAATGGTCACTCGTACAAGTCAAATATTATTCAAAAATTCGTCCAAAAATGACTTAATCTGCGAAAACGCCGTTACGTAGACCTAGTAATGGAGTTGTGGGTAATGACTCCTAACCATATTCGTTTAAACATTTTGCTTCCAAGACTTACATGACGAGACAATAGTGACGATATTATTTCTCTCAATTTTTTTCCATATTCGTGCTCAAATACGCTCTTTTTTCAAGAACAAAACAAATGATCGAATCTTTAGAGTATTATCACATGATCTATACTAGGGGAAAATCAAACTATACGAGCGAATCATGATCGTAAAGTTTTTAACAAATAATTCGTTAGCCAGAAAGGATGAGCAGCCAATCACCAACTTTAAATGGTTTTTTGAAGTAAAAAGTTTGAAAATTCCCATAGTTATCAGCGGTATCCTTGATTATCGTGGTAGGATTCTTAGACAGATAGGAACAGCCGATGGTTATCCAGTGATCAAAGAAGGTTAGTAAATTAAAAGTCAGAAAATTGGGCTTCTTATACCTGAGAATGCCTCAGCAGCATTTCCCTTGAAGGCCGCGAACCAAGATTATCAACTGTTCATGGAGTAGTTGTGTGTAGCGGTCTCCGCCCTCTCTTCCTTTATAGGACGTTCTCAACCAGCCTCTAGAACCATCAATAACAATAGTGAAATGTACGACTTCTGCCTGGTGGACGAACAAAAGAAGCTAATGGCGGCGATGATGTCACGTGAAAACCTCCTTATATAGGCGTTCTTTGGAGTACTTAGCAGACCACGAAAAAAGGTCGCGGGTTAATTTTAACCGTAATCACTGGTTTCCAATTGTAGGTCACGAAACGCTCAGAAAGCTGAGCAATAACTAAGCATAGAACAATGGAGAGGGTTATCGTTCACAGTTTGTGAAATTTTGAGAATGATATTATTCATTTACAAGTACATACCTTTTAGCCGCTCTTAAAGCAGAACTCCCCCATATTCAACTCCGGAAAGTTTCGATCTCTGCCGCTTTTAAAGCCATCTTTTTTCTTCTCTTTTCAACTGAAAGAAAATGTAGTTTACAAAGTAAACTTAACCTTTTAACTTCTTTCATCATACCGGACCTTGTAGCGAATAGAAACCAAATTATTTCTTGGCATTTATCCACGTTAAACCATGATTTTTCTCCCATATGAATATCCCAAACCCCAATCTAAAAATCGGAATTGAAAAACTGTTACATTTGTGAAGAAAAACAGTAATTCCTATTGTACTGTAAAATATTTTCGCAGTAGGATGTTTCTTGAGTAATGGCAGGTCAGGATGCTAACCCTGTAGTTAAGCACCGTAGGTGCTTTGCTTTGGATCAGTGACCTCCCCCGATAAATTGGTCGCAGGGATTTATCTTTTTTAATCTCTGAGACTAAGGATATATCCTAACATCTATTAATTATCTCCGCTCTTGCTTCCTACCTTGTAAAGCTCTGCCACGACTTTCAGATGATTGCGATGTCAAATACGCTTGCGCGCTACCTGGATAAAGGAGGTTGAATGAAATGACCAGTGTACACTACTTAAATTAGTTATTTCTCGTTTACTGGATTTGGATGTTCCAGAAGCGCTGACCTGTGAAACAAGGTTTAATGACTTTATTTCACTTTCTTACAACAAGGGATTCACTTACCGACTTTTTTTCCGGTACGAAGGCAAAAATGTTCATAGCCAAGACCTCTTTCCTTTGCTACTTGAATAATAACCTGCAACAATCTCCCAAAAGCTCCACAAGATCAAGAGTATCATAAATGAAATATCGGCATTGACAACAAAAAAGAATCTGTAAATCATTAAAACTAAAATTAAATATTAAGTTAAATTATGCGGGCATCGGCGCATGCACACGCTCTCTCTCTCTCTCTCTCACTCACTCACTCACTCGTTCACTCGTTCACTCATTCACTCATTCACTCATTCACTCACTCACTCATTCACTCATTCACTCATTCATTCATTCATTCATTCACTCACTCACTCACTCACTCACTCACTCACTCCACATGATACACACAATACGGACACAAACGAAGAACAGAACTGATACATACATATACAATAAGGGGAGGGTGGGGAAAGAAGCGGCTCTTGCACAGAGAGAAGTAATCGAGCCAGGATCTGGTCCCAAAATTTAAGTCTAGGGCAAAGAAGTGGGACATCCGTTACAAGGACGGAAGACAAGAAATTCGAAGTAACTGGGTAGCACAAAAGTTCCAGTTCACTCGTGGCTTGTTCAATGTAAAACGCAAGATGTGAGAGGAAGGAGAAGATAAAATTTCAGATGACTGAGGGAAATGTGCCACAGAGTGGCTCTCTAAGTGTATATGTTGCTCCAAACCACGAGGTAAAAATTGTGGCATTTAGGTGATTTTAATTAAATTGTCGCCGGCAAAAAGAAACATGTAACCAAACCACCAGCGAAGGAACATGGAAACAATCCTGCTTACAGTTGTAACCTCCACTCAATTCCATACGGAATTAGGACGCATGCCGATCTAAATCCTCGATCTCCACTCAGATTGGGCGAATTCCTTTGTAGCGATAAGAATCGCGCGAAGAAACGACATCTTGACGAAGAAGAGAAGGTAAAAGGGCGTTCAGTTACACTTACAGCCTATCCTGGATCACAACTCAGTTCAAATGAAAAGTTATCTCTTAGCAAATCACCGTTCTCAGAGGGCACCACGTGCGTGGATGAAATGCAGGATAAAACCATGGAATTTGAGGCAAATATGTCGACAAACTCACCAGAGCTACCAGAATAGATATGTACAATCAAAATGCCTCCGAGAAAGTTAACGCAGATACCACGATGACGAACATATAGCGAAGTACATGGACATCCAGATGACTCCGCGCTTGAGATCGAATTGGGAATCATAGTGGAAAAGTGAACGAAAACAATGAACGAGACTCCATGAGAGGACAAATCCAGCCATTGGGAAGAATCGTGGTGCAGGGATGTTTCCCGGGAGTGATTCTCAGACTCATATGTAGGTTGAGTTTGTTGGTTCTCTACTCGGCACCGAGAGGTTTTCTCCGGGTACTCCGGTTTTCTCCTCTCCTCAAACACCAAGATTTGATTTGATTTGCGTTGATTTCGTAATTTAAATTAAAAGTGTCCCCAATAAGTGCTCCAGCGCTAGAAGATTGGACACTTAAATAAAGTACCTTACCTTACCTTACCTTACCTTACCTTACCTTACCTTACCTTACCTTACCGACTGATTCGTGGTTTAAATGTCGATGAAGCGGTGAGTTAGTTGAAGTCACGGTTGTTGAATCAAAACAAATGGAAATGTGGATCGAGATTTTGATCAGTGTCTCCCAAGAATTAGTGGTATAAAGACGATCATGAGGCCGGACAATCACAAATTAATTAGGACACTTTTCAGGGATGGAAATTTACGATAAAATGCCTCTGCAGGCAAAATTGTCGAATGTGTAGCGAAATAATAGGTATGTGTCTTCTTGTTTATCATGATGCTTTCGAGTTGGTTGTTTAAGACGATCCATCTATTTCAATGATGTAAAAGTGATGATGATTTGTCATTGTATTGGACAGATAGACGATAATGATGAAACTGACAATTTATTATTTCCTTTTCAACACGATAGCGATGATAAAATGCCTCTGCAGAAAAAAATAAGAAATGTGTAGCGAAATAATAGATATGTGTCTTCTCGGGTATCCGGATGAATTGCGTGCAATCGAATAGCAAATCATGGCCGAAAATAAACGAACGTAACGAACAAGGTTCAGTGGGAGGACAAAATCAATATGAATATTGCGTGGAATCGACTGACAATTGTGAAGCAGTGAGCTGATTGATGTTTTCGAATCATTTCGAAGTTATGATCAGTTGCTCCCACGTTTATCTGAATGTATCGATTGTGATGCTTTCGATTAGGTATTTTACGACGATCCACACATTTCAATGATGATGACCATAATGATTTGATGTTTCATTGTAGTAGACAGATAGACGATAATGACGAAAATGACAATTTATTAGCTCCTTTTCAAGGAATCGATACTTACGATAAAATGCCAGATACTACGCGAATGTGTAGGAAAATAATGGTCGTGTGCCGACTCAGACATTCAGATGAATCGCACCAACCGAATCGCGAATCCGTGACAGCGGAAAAAATAAACGAGCATAACGAACGAACGTATAATCAGTGTAGTGTAACTGTGTCTACATGTATCGATTGTGATGAAATTGAATTAGGTATAGTTTATGACCATCCCGGCTTACCTGTAACTGACAAATCGTGATAATGGTGTCTGAGGACATGATGATGATGACGATAAACATAATCATCAACAATTCTCCAATTTCTCAGTGAGATCATTAAAAATACGATGATAATGGTGATGTTGACAAGTGTCATGGTAGTGAATGTGAAAATAAGATCATTGAGAATCATTGTCTTCCAAGAGAGATTCAGTGAGCAGTGCTTCTTAATCACAATTAGATTGCGTGTGTTCAACAGAGAGTGCAAGTAAGTAAATATTGAATCAGAGGAAAAAGGCAAATTTGAAGAAACCAAGTGTAAAGGAAAGACTCGTCAAGAGATTGTGAGTAAAGGCAAAACCTACCACTTAAGAACAGATAATGATATATAGAGATGGATTAGACAAAGTAGAGAACGACCTTAAATACAACTGTGGAAAAGTTCAGCTAAGTTCGTATGTGAGTGATCGTCTTCCCGGGGAAGAGTTTGGACCATTAGCAATGAGGGGTTAGAGGAAACGAAACAGAAACAGTTTGAATGAATTGAGACCAAATTTTAATGAAACCCTTTCCTTTTATCGAAGGTCATAGACGTTAGGAAAAGGAACTGAGGGCTAAAGTGTACAAAAAGGTAAAAAAGGAAAGGAAAACAGAGAAATAAAGGATTCGCCTCCTTGTTGATGCCTACAACAGTACTGAGTGACGAGTAACAGCAAAAAAGGTAGTAAGAGATGAAACTCAGTACAAAAGCCTCATAACAATGGCAAGGATTAATATGGGAGGACTCAAGGAGTGAGAAAAAAAGAATAGAGGACGAAGTTGCTTCAAGTTGTTTCACCAATCAGTGTTAAGCAAGTGGAGGAAGAGCACAGATTGCAGCACCCCAACAAGGGGAAAGGCAACATCAACCCAAACTCCGTGACAACTGACGCATTCACCATACAAGGGAAGGATAGTCCATGACTGGATTGGTTCACAGAGGGCAGTACACGAAAGCTAAGTTGACTGTCGTCTTGCTGGTATGGACTGGTAACTATGGTCTTCTGATTTCATGCTCTTCTCAGGCACTCTCTTTACTTGAACTGGAGTTTCCGGTGTACTTTGCAAATTGATCACTTAATTTTTTGGCATCTTTCGACGATTGCGTCTGGCAGATAATTTTTTTTCTCTAAACTTGGATTGCTTTGAAAAAGCTTTCTTCTGATTTCTTCTCTCGTTATTTTTTCTTGATCTTCTCTTAATTGCGATCATATCTGCATGCATTTTATTTCGCCCATTCTTTTTATCGTCCAGAGATGAAAAAATAAACAGTTCGTGCGATGTCTTCAGCTTTCATTCCCATCAGTCCTTTCTGGCAAACATTTTTTCTCTGTCCTCTTGCCTCGATTGTACTTGCATTAAATCTTTTTTTACATACTTTTTAAATTAAATAATTAATTAATCAATTAAAAATCAACTGACAGTGTGCGACCAGCCCATGGAACAACTAGTGTTTCACGAGCCCCCGCGCCACGTACTAAAGCCCACTTCATTTTTAAAATGATCAACTTAATACTTCAACTAATGATCTTTAGTATTATGGCTTCTACAGTGCCGGAGGAAGATCTTGCTCTCATTTGACACGTTTTTGCTGTTCCTTTCTTCTGCTACAATTTATCTTGATAATTTTCTTTGTACTTCACCAATCTTCTTTATTCCAATACTCCATGACGCTCACTTGTCCTTAAATGAAGGGAACAGTTTAATTTCTGAAATCTCAAGTTCTGCGGCTTTTCAGTCGAGAGGGTTTGTTAAGTGCTGCATATTTTTCACTTTTATTTGACTTGCTGCTTGTTATTTGACTTTTCCTTTGTTTTTCAATCTCCTGTGTGGCGTTCTTCTCACTTTTGAATTCCGAGCCTGTAACTGAGCTACGTAAGGGGACCAGGGAAGAAAAGTTCAAGACGAATAGGGAAAAAGACAACACAAGGGGACTTTACAATGTTAAATTTTCGAAATTTCGTCAGTCTGTCATCAAGAAAGAATTTAAATTATTGAAAAAAGCCTTGTGTAGATACTGGTGAGAACACAAGCAAGAAAATTGAACTGACAGCAACACAACAAAAAGGGTTGATATTTCTCAAACGTCCGTTCCATATTTTTTGAGAACATTGAGGAAATAAGTCCAAAGCATGACCTAGAAAAAGACCTCGCGAAAATGAACAAGATTAGGTATAAAGACAGAATTGGGGAAGTTTCCTAGAGTTTCCTCATCCATTTGTTTAGCCTCTCCCTTGTCCCGAAAGTCAAGTCATCTGCTGCCTTATTTTTGTGATGGCGACCGTATTTTTTTCCGAGGTATTCACTGTCATCTTCTCAATTATAGATTCTCCAACACGTTCTTCTTTGTCGAGAAGTATTCGTCGCTGTCTCTTGAAATTTGCAAAGACGTCCCTTGGCAAAAGCAATAAGTATCTTTGGTCTAGGCGCGTGAGAGCCCACCACGCTTACGGATAAAGCTAAGATAACAGAAAAAACTCCTTGAGTCCCTTACTAGATACATAAAAGAGCAGGTAAAGAGAATCAAAAGTGAAATAGTTTAGACGGCCACGCCAACAATGTCTGGATCTTCTTTGTCTAACTCCACTTTTCTTTGTTCTTCTTTGTTCTCTCTCGCTCTAATTTGTTCTTCTTTTACTTCTTCTAGTTATACTTCGTTTCTATTCGTCCCACACTGCCGGTTTATCATCATCCCTCTTCGCAATTCATAGTATTTCTTCTCCCCCGGCGCGGTTTTTTCGCTCTACTTCATTGCTGTTAATTCTACTTTCAGTTCGTCTTCTGAGTCTGAGTCTAACATGGTTCTTCTTATTTGTCGATCATTTTACTTAATTGCTTTTGTTCTTCATGATTTTTTCTTTTGCCTTTTTTCCTCAATGTTCTTCTCTTCTACTAGGTATTTCTTTTTCGTCTATACTTGGGCTCCTTCTTCGACAGTACTCTTCGCGGGTAACTTATTCGACCTTTTTTCAGCTTCTTCCCCGTTGTTTTTATGTTTATTTTAACTTTAACTCCTGTCTGTCAGCCGTGATATCTTCAGTTTTCATCAGCCAATGACTTCTTTTCTTTAGGAACATCTTCAGCTATGTATTTAACGCTATGATGAATGCGCGCGACCAGCTCGCGACATTCTAGTCAACAACTTCCGCACCGCTTTACAGAAACAGTCGAACTTCTTAGGCTAGCTGATTACTACAATTAAAGTTAGTTTTTTTTAAAGTTCATTTCTATTTTATATTAAGAACAAACGCACGCGACCAGCCCATCTGACAAACATCAATTGAGCTCCCGCGTCGTTTCAGAACCTACAGTTAAAATTACAGTTTACCCACCCCAACCACCCACGCACCCACCCCAGGGGAAAGAAAATGGCTTGGAAAAAATACACGACAAAATTTACTACCAATATTATGCTACTTCTATCATGAAAATGTTTAGAAAGACAGTCAAAACCTTAAAATATCTATCAGCCTGAGATTAAAAAAAAATAAAAGAAGCTACGAGCCTACAGCACCGGAAAGGACTAAAACTGATATCGGTGGTGAATAATTCATCACCCAAGACTGGGAAAAGCGAATCAAAAGGTCAGGTTAGCACATCGAAAAAGCACAATATTAAGAACAAACGCACGCGACCAGCCCATCTGACAAACATCAATTGAGCTCCCGCGTCGTTTCAGAACCTACAGTTAAAATTACAGTTTACCCACCCCAACCACCCAAGCACCCACCACAAGGGAAAGAAAATGGCTTGGACAAAATACACGACATATTTTGCTATCAATATTATGCTACTTCTATCATGAAAATGTTTAGAAAGACAGTCAAAAACTTAAAATATCTATCAGCCTATAAGATTTAAAAAATGAAAAGAAGCTATGAGCCTACAGCACCGGACAGGACTAAAACTGATATCGGTAGTGAATAATTCATCACACAAACCTGGGAAAAGCGAATGAAAATTTAAAGGTCAGGAAGCGCATCGAAGAAAGCTATTATCCTAACACTCAAGCTGAGAAAAGTCCGTCAATCCATGAAAAAAAAGGCGACTGCATGTGAAACTCGCGCAAAAAATGACGAATCCTTATGCACCTCGCAAAAAGCTCGTCGATCCATGAAGAAAAATGACTTTATACCCACTTCGCAAAAAAAGTCCGTTCATACATGATGAAAAAGATGAGTCGATATCTGACAACTGACGGAGAAAAATTCGGCGATCCAAGAAGAACATGATGGCTTCATGATGGTGTTCCACATAAAACTCGCGGGAAAAATTCGTCGATACGGGAAAAAATGTCACAGTAATAAGACATGGTGTGTGTGAATTCTGCATGTAATGAGTAAATAAGTAAACTTAGCTCAGAGATGGCTAAGTTTACACCGAGTAGGATTCTAAGCTCATTCCAAGGGTCTCTTCTTTTATAAAAAGAGAGCCTGGGTTTGAGATCTCTGAATGCTCATAATAGCAAGAAAAAAGACTTCCGACTATTAAGAGTATTTCTGCTTAAACGCACACCGAGTAGGATTCTAAGCTCATTCCAAGGGTCTCTTCTTTTATAAAAAGAGAGCCTGGGTTTGAGATCTCTGAATGCTCATAATAGCAAGAAAAAAGACTTCCGACTATTAAGAGTATTTCTGCTTAAACGCTGGTGATGAATAAAAAGAATTAAGAACTCACCTTGGACTTGAAATGCAGGTTGTGAAGTACTAACATATCGGTAAATAAATCTATTATACCCTTTTACGTCCCAGCACTTAGTTCAAGTTTCAAGCAAATTGGGAAAACTGCTGAGTCGCACCAATTGGCTTGCAGAACCAGTGTTCAGCGTTTAAGCATGTGGTATATGAATGGGCCTTGGCTAGCTCGCCCCAGTGGCAGAGAAAGTTCTACCATTAGGCTGAGCCATAAGCAGACGACACTGTACGACGGCAGTAATGTATAAGTAAAAGATGCTTAAAATGCAAAAAAAATAAAAAAATAAAATAAATAAATAACCGATACCGAACTAAATAGAAAGGATCAAAATCCGTCGGATAACCGGAGTAAATATCCACGTTGACTACAAAAACTGACAAAAAAATTATAGGGAAAAAATTGTAAAAAACGAGCCTTAGGTCCATTCAGTGTTAAAGTAATTACCCCCCTTAACTATCCCATCCCCAATTAATAAGCAAAGGTAAAATGAGTACGATACCAAGACCATATAGGTCTTCGACGGGAGGTGGCTCTTGGAATTTCTCGGTGTCATAGTTCATCGAAGCCTGGAGAGAGGTTGCACCAGATCATACAAGTTACAGAGCTGTGCACAGCAAGGAGGTAACTGAAATGGCTCTTTTTTTTCCGGCCTAGAGCAGAAAAAACTTGAAACTTGAGTATATGACATGAGAGACTTAAGAATCTAGATATAGACGGGAAGAAAAGAGGCGATTTTTAAATGCCTTTTCACCATTCATTTCAAACTGTTTTATTTTCGATAGGGAAGAGAATCTAACAAATTCCAGCAAATTCTGTTTAACTCTTTTTTTGGCGGAGTAATGACCTAATAAAATGCCGTTTGAATCATTTGCGAGAAATAAAGCTAAGAAGTAGCAGTAAAAGACTGATGAGAATTTAAATTTTAAGTGAGCGGCCTGGGCAATCAATGAATTGTCTGATGCTCCTTTCACAGTCTCAAATTAGGAAAATATGCAGTCAATAAATTAATCAGTCGAAATGCCAATGTATCCTCAAATCTTTTTAGCAAAATAGGCTATTGTTTTCACTATTTAACGCGGTCATAGACTAATTGTACAAGTACCTAAGTCGATTGATCATCACAAAAACTTAGTGAAAACAAAAGAAATTGAAGTTTTACTCGCCTTGGCGTGATTGAAACTATGACGCGAATATTCTAAACAATATACATAAAACACGAACTCGTGAGCTCATGACTAATTAATAAGATCTTTTGATTAAAAAAGAGCATCCTTCAATATGTACTTTGACATTTTGCATCAAGGAAAAGGTTTCCGGCTAACATGCAAATAAAGACGCAGCCAACTCCATGCGGCTTCCAGAAAGAACCCACTACAAGAAATTTTGTTCCGGGATTCACAAATGTAAAAATAAATTATTTCCCGCTTAGCAAAGTTTTAGGTAAACAAATTTTCCTTCAAACACTTGAAGGTAAAAAATTCGGGAAAACTTTGACAGAGGAGCGGTCGAAATTCTTCATCAAAGTTATTCTTGAACGGACAAATACAGGCTCAGAAAATTCTTCTCAAACTATTTGAAAGTTAGCATTAAACTTGTCCGAAGCTGAAATATTTTGTTTACAACTCGTTGAAGAAATGCTGAAATGATCAAGGATCACTCTGATAAATCTAGCAAAAACGTTTGCGAACGGTCGGGTTTAAAATATTCCAAAGTGTTACAATGTGCTTGGAGTCAATTAATTAAATTAAAGTAAAAGCAAATTTACCTTGGCTTCATAACTCCAAATTATTTGGAAAACTTTCGGTTTGCCAGTGAACAACGCCGAGGACTGTCCACGCGCAGAGTTGCTGTTGTTTTACTCAGTCCTCGCCTCAAAAGTTGGCCTTGTGTTTGTAACTTTTAACGCCTTATTGTACTCTGGGTTCCTGTCCATGGTGAGAAGGCTTCCTCCTGATTAAAAAAATACCAAAATAAGATAAAATTGAGACTTATTTTTACTCAAGTAGCATGAATTAAAGTTACAGCAACAACAAACGCACCAGCCGAGCGCTTAACGCTCTTACCATGAACCAACATTATGGTTTCAAACGAAATTCTTCGTCTTGAATTATCTGCAGCTTCTTTTTTGTCCTAAATTGGATTATTTTTGGCCAAAAAAGCAGTTTTCTCAAATTCTGAGACATAAAACATGACTGACCCGCCTGCTTATTATGCAAAAGTAAAATTTTTTATCTTGAAAAAGGCGCGAATTTTGCACCGGCTGCCAAATCCTTTCATTTCATTGGCTTAATTAAAAGGAGAATGAAGAGTCCCATTGGTTGAATGAGTGACACCTATCATCTGTCAAAACCACGTAGGTTGTGGCAGTTAATTAGTAAGCACGGACCTTTCGTTTTTTTAATTTAATTTTTTAAAAACGATACAATGGCTTCTTTCTTCTAGAATTTGTTGTCCCTTTTTATGTATAATTTCCTTTACTTCGTTTTTTTAGCCAGTACTAGTACCAGTTAAAAAGTAAGTCTGGTATTCTTGTGGACATAAGCGTGACAGTTTAATTCGGTGCAGTAAGCGGGGTAGGGGGCGTGACACCGAGTTACCACGGGATGGTGATCAGGGTATGGTCCCGTCAACCGACGAAACCTGTTTCATGTTTTTTTGGTAAAAACTTCAAGAATTGTTAAGGTTACGGAAACGTTTTCATAAATGGGATCTGAGGTGGACTGTTCGGGAGTATCGAGAGCGGCTTGGCTAGTAAAGGTATTTTATTCATATTTTAGAGGCTGCTTGAAAATTTTGGCAATGGTAGTTTTGTCCTCCGCCATTTTAATCAGGAATACGAGAGTCTACCCAACGTTTTGCAAATATATCTCCTTACCGGAAGCTGCATACAGTTGATCAGTCTTGGAATTCAAAATTGAAGTGGTTTCCTGTTTATTTATTAAGACCTTAACTTGTTAATTTCTTTGAATCTTATTCATCCTTGCCTTAGAGGCCCACCTTCAACCGACATTGCTTATCGTAGCGATCAAAATCAGCTTTGGCGAAATTTTCATATGCGAAAATTGTTCCGCAGGCCGCAGCACGCAATGTCTATCGGTAGGAGGTAGGCAATATTTTACCCGACATATGGATGACAAATACTGATCACGGTGGTATAGTAGGATCATTTCAAATATTGAAATTGACATTGTCGACATTGACAATCATGATTGATTTCTCATTCAGCTGTTTTCCTGCCCAGTACAATACATGAAAGGTAGACTGTTTCGTCTCACGTGATGGTTTACCATATTTTTCCAACGAAACAAAAGAGAACATTTGCATAATGGTACTCAATAATCCCGGAGGCGAATATGGCTGCCGTTCCTTTGTTTAGGGACACCAACATGACCGCCATGACGTCACGTGAAAGTTTGCATGTGACGTCATGGTAGCCATGTTGGACGGCAAGAACAATGACCCATTTCTCCGCTGGGAACTTTATTAAGCAAATTCAGCGAAAAGAAATTGTATTGTATTGCCATCCAACATGGCCGCATTACCGTCTAGTAATGATTAGTGGCAGCTAATAACGGCTAGTAAAGTGGAGCAACGGTTGGTGATGTATAGTAACGTCTAGTGAAGAGTTGTAACCGCTATTAAGGTGGAATGACTGGTAGTGATGTGTATTAACGTCCAGTGACCAGTAGTAACGACTAATAACGTGGATTAACGGCTAGCTTCACTTGAGTGGTGTATAGTTACGTAAAGTGACGATTAGAGATGGCAAATTACGTGGAATAACGGCTAGCAATGTATAGCAACGTCTACTGACGATTAGTAACGACTAGTAATGTGGAATGGCTAGAGATGTGGAGTAATGTCTCGTGACGGCTAAGAAAGGTAGTAACGTGGAATAACATAGGCAGCCCAAGCTCGCGTCACTACAGACAGCCGTTGAGAATTTGAACGCGTTATAAGACTTTGTATGGGAGATCAAATACCGTCGATTATAAAGCCTAAAAAATGCTCAATTTAACAGTGAATAAAATGACTCACCTCTGGTGTATTCTTTTGCCTTTTGGAGCTTATTACACCGTTTCGGGAATTCTGTGTTTTCAGTGTTTTCAATGTTCTAAGACTTCGTCTTAGAATTTGTTAGGCTTTATAATGGACGGTATTTGATTTCCCATACAAAGTCTTATAACGCGTTCAAATTCTCAACGGCTGTCTGTAGTGACGCGAGCTTGGGCTGCCTATGGGAATAATGGCGTAAAATGAGTAGTCACAGCTAGCACTGTGTAGTCATGGTGATGGCAGTGTGGTGACGAGTAGTCATGTAAAGTGTCGTTAGATTATGTAGGGTGACTAGTGTTGATGGGTAGTGTTGGTAAGTGATATTTAGTATGTATCGCGTGGATTTTTACTTTTAGTGCACTTGAACACGGAATGGGCCTTAATCACAGGGCGGCCATGTTGAGTCCCGAGGGATTGAAAACTTTTGTTTTGCCCCACCGAAACTCATTCCCAAACATTGCAACGCGAGGCTCAGGGTAATACCGGCTAATACCGGCTAATACCAGGCCAATACCAGGCTAATACCGGCTAATACCAGGCTAATACCAGGCCAATACCGGCTAATACCAGGCTAATACCGGCTAATACCAGGCTAATACCAGGCTAATACCGGCTAATACCAGGCTAATACCAGGCCAATACCGGCTAATACCAGGCTAATACCGGCTAATACCAGGCTAATACCGCCGCGGTGCCAATAAGGCCCATTGCTCTCCAGCTCCTTTGCAGCGGCCTGAGTCGTGTGATCGAGGAGAATGGGCCGGGAAAGGAGGCTCGATGCCTCTCGTTTCTAGCGGCTTCTTCACACGTGGGATCCTTGCACCTTTACATGCTACTCGCTGCCACGAACGATGCGAGAGCCTGTCTACTGGATAAGGTTGCAAGGTTGTCTCAGTTCTTAGAAGTTACCTGTTTAAAAATATTACTTTTTGCTGATCAAATGTGTCGGAAACGTGAACAAAACAAAGCGTTACTTCGACAGCCGATGAGGCCCTGGCCTTCACACCAATAACAACCTGTGACGTCAGCGGTACCCTTCGTGTCGACTCGGTGAGTGGACAATTCGTGTGGCCATCAAAATGAAAACGTATGCGCGTGGCCGGACAAACCATAGCTCATAACCGAGAAAGAGACATACCGTCGTTGTAGCTAGTCTGTCTAGCTAGTCTTCGACGAAGGGTTAACGAAAACAGCTGACGATACAGTTTCACAAGGAGGTTGCCCAACGAATTTTTAAGCCCCAGAGTAAGCATTCATAGGAGATTTTCGTCAAACGTCCTCGATTAACCGTCACTGGTGGTCAAGACACTTAACTTTAATTTTTGCAACAAAATAAAAACACAAACACTTCACAATTAAAACACTGTATAAAAACTAGCTTAACTCCGCCTCCCTCCAGTTTATCTACACACCAACGGCTATCACAGCGGACATGAGGAGTAAAAAACGTGTGTCTTCTGGAACAAAAGATATCCGCCTAAACGGATTTTCGGGCCTTTTTTGTTTTCACCAATTTCCTGTAACAAAAGCCACCGTTGGCAAAAAGCCTTTGTTTTCTTTTACAAAACTGCTTCTTGTCTCAATATCCTTTCCCAAATAATATTGGAAAACGCCAAATGTCCAACTGTATTTTACCTTTTTTGTGTTGCTTTGCTTTTCCCGATTTATCTGAAATAATCTAATCGTGGCTTTCTCACAGTGAACCTGGAACGAGCATAAAATTGATGCTCATCTGCGACCAGCAGAAAGCCTCTATTCTCTAGTAGCTTTTGTCCAACCGCGAGGAGGACCACTGACCGGGGCATGTGCTGTGACAGCCAGAAGGTGTGACGGAGGGAGCCGGGAATCAGCTTTTAACTAGCATTGGTGCCAGCACATGGATGATGATACCGACATTACTAACGCAATAGTGCAATGAACTTATTCTACACCCTCCACTAGAGCAGGACCTGACTAAGGTCATTTAAGAACAACGATTGAACAGTCGTCTGCTGCCCACATTTAAATTAAATAATTCCTATCATTATTTACAAGTAGTTGTACACGTTTTGGTCCATCGGTTCATTTTCAAACTTGTAGAAATAATGTCTTTTTTGTTACTGTACGTACTGCGAGGCAAGAAAAAGCCACAGAATATCAGAAGACTCATCTGTCTTGGTATTCCAGTGACAAATGTTGAGTGCAAAATAAACAAAATTCTCCACTTGTCAAATGACTGCACTGAAATTTAAAAATCCAATGTGCTCGTTCCCGAAAACAACCCCAATATTTCTTGCACTATTTCAAAGAAAAAGATGTTCACTGTGCGACTCATCTTTCCCTCAGTGCTGAAGACCTCCTGGTAATGTTAAGCCCGCCCCCTCCCCCATTACAATTTCAATTCATTGGCAACCCTTGAGGCAATATTCTTGAAGTTTATCGAGGTGCCGGCAATACGCTTGAAGCGAACCCCGTTTAGTGAGAGGCGTGGCAGTTTGCACACCTCCATTTCCCATTGCACATGGTTCGCCTCGGAAGGGTTGCCATGGCAGCAAAACAGCAAGAAATTCTCCCGCTGCTCATAATCACAGTCATTTGATTCCAAGACTTTCTTGATCTCCTCCATCATCTCTTGCGGATCCATTGAACTTGTTGTCTTCATGCTCCACGTGAACCGAAGAGAGCGTGGTTTGTCACCCAGACTTGTATCGTTCATAGATCTGCAATGCAAAAGGCAGTTCTAATTACAAGAGGAGCAAAACTTTACGGGGCAATGTCTTGCTAAAGTTGCTGTTTTTAGATCAAAACTGGGTAATTAGAAATTTAGCTCACGGGTACACTGGACACTGCCCACTGAGAAGATATGAAATGTATTTGTGGCACAAAGAGCTGTTCGTATTTAATTCTTGGCGGCTTTCTGAAAACTTTCTCCAAACTTGAAAAATCTGGCCAGTTTTTCAAGTTTCGATCCATTTCCATCCTCTCGATCCCTGGCCGCAAACAACAAAGTATATCTTCAGTGCACTTCAACGGTTATTGCTAACCAAACTACAGCATTAGTTTTTGGTTTTCATTGATGCAAAGACGTCTTTTAGAGTTTTGAAGTTTGACTAAAATAGCGTGACACTGCTCCTTTACCCCACACCAAGTGAAAACGAAACACACTGGGTACAAACTTGTCCAAAAAAATATGATCTTAGCAGCTTAGAGAATTTTGCATTTTACATTTTTGGGCTACTGAGCTTCGAGGGCTTTTCAACTTTTTCAATGACTCTGTACACTGGTTTTCCGAAATGGCATTATTCATTTTCTTGTAGCTTGAGAATGAATGGCTGTTTTAAACCCAAGGGACTGCCGCCTAATGTACATTAAAATGAGGTTTCCCAGTACCAAATCCCATTTCGTAGGACCCTTTGCTATTTGTAATTTCAAGATTTTAAATTTACGGAGACTTCAGGTATTGTAATTTAAACAAGACTAAAAAGACGGCAAAAGTACAATGGTAGAAACACCATAACGGAAAGAGCTATTGACTACTTCCAAGTGAGGATGCTGTGTGGTGGCCTCAAATTGCAACTTATTGAGTCCGATGTTGACTTTTTAAGATTGCTGCAGTGGTGTTCCAGGTTTGATCCCCAAACCAGCGGCATCATTTCCTCTACTCTGAGAGGGTTTCCATGTTCATTAAAAAAGCACCAATTTAATTTGACTTGCTGTAAGTAAGCAAATTATCTAATAATATTATTACTACCGTACACCACCCACAGTTCAAAATTTTGAGATTGTATCATGCTGTTTCGAGTTACAAGCTGATGCGGGAGTTCGCTCAAACTACAGCTAAATGCATTCTGACCTGGGTTGCTCGAAGCATGGTTAGCGCTAACCACCGTTAAATATTATGGAAACCTATAGGTTTTGATACCTCTTAACCAACGCTTAGCGCAAATCAGGCTTCGAGCAAACGGCCCCAGATCTTGCCATTTTATCACAATATGAACTTGTGCATCTGTCACTGGCTTTTTCCTCAGAAATGGTGTCAACAAATAGTTATGACCATTTGAACACGACGAGTTAACCCTGAATTTGCCTTCACCCAGTGGAAAAGAGTACTACATTGGTTAAGGCAGTAATCAGTTCTCAAAATACAGTGATGTGAAAGTTTATGCAATTGCCATTGAAAAACTTGTAAAATATCAACTAAGGCAAATAACAGAGCGCAAACACAATTGAACCAATCCACAACTAGGTTCACCTAAAAATGTTGAGCAGTGGCAATGCAAGAAGACTGGCACTAGCATTAGATTGGTCAAGCATCAACCAGCCTACGTAACATGCAGCTTGCTTTGGTAATGCTACAATTCATGCAGTACAAAACAAATGACACACTAGCAGCCGACTGGTCCAACTGCGCGCGCGCAGAAACTCCCAACACCTGCCTTCTTCTGCGCTTTCTCAATGAAAGCCTAGCAAAGGTTCCTCGTAGGGATTTGCGCCTGGGGCTCGAACGAGCCTTTTGGTCCGGATACACGGACTTAACGCCTGAAGCGCTATCTCCTCGGGCCCTTGAATGCAACAACACAGCTCATCAGACCCCTCGCCATGTAAGCCACAAACGAAAAAACCGTGGCCATAAGGCCGTGACTTCATTACATTGTGTTCAAATCAAAAGAAAACCTGTTCTCAGGACTGGCTTCTGTGCGCAACATAATTTCAGCTCACACACAACCTGAGCAAAATGGAAAAACCGGAAAATTGAAATTAACTTTTAAAAATGCGTTTTTTTACAGCTCAAACGTCGATCAACATGGTTCGAATTTTTGGAACATTTTTGCTTCAGCAAAGCAAACTCCAAGATCTGAACTAATGTTTTGGCTGAAAACATCAGAAATGAGATTTTCAAGACTGGCTTGTTCCCACATTAAAGATAGACTGACTGCCACTAGTTTTTCCAAACGCAAAGGTAGTGAGTTTGCTTTAGTGATACACAGGACATGGAAAAACACACTAAGCCGAAAACAATATCACGTCCTTGTGCTAATTCAATGTATCAACAGCTGAGGACAAAACATAGTCTAACCTGCTCAAAACGTCCCAGAAATTACGCAAAACAAGGGGGAGATACGAAGGGGAAAAACATGAGTGCTAGGAAGTAGTGAACGAGTGCACTGTGTGTGTGATCAATGTGACTGATTGGAACATAAACAAATGCTGCAAAAATACACCGGACAAGGAGAAGATGAATGTACGATGAATGGATACAAGATAACATTAACATGAATGCAATAAATTGTTAGTCCATTACTCTTTTCCTTCAAGCAACCAACACAAAAAAAAAACACTCAGACTAACTAAAGCATTAGCCCATATCAGGTTTTAAATGAACTCCTTCACTCCCAGAGTCCAATCACTCAAATATATCAAGTGAAGCTAGGATCCTCGCAGTTAAGAACGCAATTTTAACGATAGCATAGAGAAGCCTGAAAAATTCAGGACTTCAACGGGGTTTGAACCAGATGCCTCGCGATACCGGTGCAACGCTCTAACTAACGTTAGTGGCTTCATAGGCTTAGCTCAGTTGAATAGAGCGTCGCACCGGTATCGCGAGGTCACGGGTTCAAACCCTGCTGAAGTCCTGCAATTTTCAGGCTTCTCTACGCAATTGCCAAAAAATGCGTTCGTAACTGCGAATATCATAGCTTCACTTGACTTCATACCCGAAGTTCAACATACGATTCACTTCATGTATTTCATGACTCAAATATAGTTTCTCCTTAGCTTTGAATGAAATCAAAATTTCTAACCAATGAAATAAGCTGTTCTTTCCACTGCTGCTGTTTATCAAAATGTAAGAGGAAGTTCTAAAGGTCTGTGGGTGAAATCCTTACGAGTGAACATTTAAATGAAACCGACTAAGCACCATTTTAGTTTTGGTGCACTTTATGCTGTTTACAGTGATACTCCTTTTGAGTCTGCGGATGAAATCACAAGGTGTGACCGATAAATTGAAAACCACATGACATAACTTAAGTCAACCTTTCTTAGGTTTGAGCCAACGGACAAATCCTTGAAGGGGCTATGTCACGTTACTTTAGGGGAAATCTTCAGTTAACCACGAGTTAAAACTCGAAAATGGTAATGTTGAATTCTTTACTGACAAAATTATCGTTACATCACAAGAGGATTCTGAGAAAAAACGACCTTCATCAAGGCAAATTGACATAAACTTGAAGAACGTCAGGCAGACTTTTTTCGAGCTTACCCAAATGCAATCCGTTTGAATCGTGTCTATTTTTTGTCAATCCATGCTTCTCTTTCCTTTTGCTGTATTTCTTTTATGTTGTTCAACAGTTTTATTTGGTTATTGCAATGTTTCATTCTACTTTTTGGGCATTTTTTTTAGGGACGTCATGAAATTACAACATTTGGCGTGACATAGCCCCTTTAACTATGATCATCCAAAACATATTTAATTGGCAGCCATTTTTGCATTCTTTCTTTTAGCAGTACTTTCTGTGGTAGTTTGAAAAGCCATACAATGTGAATCTGTGGCAATAAAGAATTTCACCTTTTTTCGAATTTGGGAGTGAAAGATTAGTTTTAGCTGCCATTTAAGACCACATAAGCAGTAAGATTAGCATTAGACAGTGCTAAACAACAACAAATATTACCTTACACAAAGTTTAATGATTAGGAGATATAAAGACCAAACGATCACAAAACAAAGGACATCACACTTAGCAAAAACACAATGCAAAGAAGCCACGGTCGGAAAATCCTTGAGAACTGTACACACATGCAGAACATTACGACACTTTATACACTGCGAGAGGTCTGTAGCTGATGCTTCCTGAGGTGCGCTGTTCCATCCAAGATGCAACCCAGAGAAGGCTGGCACCACATGACGTCACTCAAGGAATGCTGAGGAACAAAATAACCAACTGTATTCTACGTAAAACTAGCCTGTGTCTGTCCTAACAAAGCGAGGTACTGGCAGCAAAACACATTGTAACGTCATGCAGTAAGGCCCTTCTCCAAGTAGCAAGCTTAGTATCAGAAATTCCTGAAGTAACCATTAATTTTTTTTAATAAACAGGAGTTTAAGGTGTACCTGTGGCAATATTACATTAGCTTTCCCTACTGCATTATATTTTAAGCAGATACAAATGCTTTGTTGGCTTTAACTTACTGTTGAAGACGCTGCTGTTTTCCTTTTTTACAAAACCTAACTCACAAAGTTTAGGCTTAAGTGCGAAAGCTAAAATACTGGATTTTCAAATGGCAATTGCACTGAAAGATTTCACTGTTGTTACAAATATTAATTATACCACTACCAGCAAATTCAATCAAACTCAAATAGTACAGTACAAGCTCTTCCTTTATTTAAATTGCAATTTTTTTTTAGATTGATGGACTAGTTAAGAGATTGCAAATGAAGCGAAAGTCAGTCTCCCTTCATTTTAACTTATTTTAAGACTTGTAAGAAATTAATGGTCTTATGTACCACGTGATAAGGGTGTGGGTTTTTCCAACATAAGACACAGTTACAACCACACGAACATCGTAGCAGTGGGAAAGTATGCTACTCTGTACAAGCCAAAAAGTTTACAAAGAACAGACTAAAATACAGAAAAGGAATTGATATAAATGATTCTGAGGACATTAATTCTCAAGTCATTAATTTCCCTTTAGAAGAAAGATTTTACAATTTAATCTCAGTCACATATACTGGTATGGAACAGCGCAATTTTTGAAAAAAGACTTCAAGAAAGAGGCCCTTCCTGCCTCTTCTCCATAATGCTGACAAAGCAACGAGAGATGATTTCTTCTTAATTATTTCTTTTTGAATTAATACAAAATGAAAGGCTCCAGAGCAAAAACAATAATTTAGATAAGTAGAACCTGGGTGATTTTGCAGTTTTGAAAATTTTTTGAGCAAGCTGGGAGCACGTGAGCCAAATCACATGGAATTTGGCTTCTTGTCATTTCACTGTGATTTTCGTTTGTATAAATCAAGGAACAATTCACTCAACCATTGATTTTATTCAGAAGAATGGAAAGGAAAATTGGTTGCATTTCTGCCAAAAGGTCATCAACACAGGTCAAGTTGGACACTTTGATTTGGTTTGCCTTGTTTTACACAGAGAGGGAAGGTTAAATAGACTCCACATTCTCTATGAGCTATAGGCAAGGAAGGCCAGCTCACAACAACTAGGAATTCATTCCTTAATCTATGCAACAGTGTGCAAGTTTGAGGATGCAATGTGGTGTTGCGTTTAGGGAAGTACTGTTGCATGCTATCGTCCAGAGTTTAAAATGAACGCTGGCTAATAGCTGGATTTATCTTCAAATGTTCCAAATTAAACTCCACTTCGCTGAGTAAAGTAAGCAACGGGTGGCCTCCTGTTATTTGGGGTTTAACTGACCACGTCATTCTTGTTTGAATTAGAACGTTCATATGACAGAATCATAATGCCGTTGACAGATGATCAACCTACTGAGCTAAGTGGGACAGTAGATAATATCTAGCATGGAGCCCTTCAAATTGTACTTAAGCCAAAATGTTGAAATAGGCCAAAAAATTACAATGACAAATTCTTCACTGCCACCAAGGACTGGTCAGCTCAACTTTGCACTTTCTTGTTACATAGTCCATTAAATTTGAAACTTTTATCCAGAGAAGTTTGCGTACGAACAACAGTTGCATTTAACTAAGAAACAGCGCACTTGCAAGTTCCAAAGAGAGGGTAACGTTTGCATGTACGAACAATGTGGACATTAAAAATAGAATAATTTAATTTGCAGATGCTGTCTTACACAATAATTACGTGCTCAAACCTTTTCTAGTTCCCAGGAGTGAGACTTAATACTACGAAAACCACTGATCTGTGGAATGGGCCCAAATTATTGAGTGACTGCCCTGCCCACCTCAGTTGGAATTTTGATGAAATTCCTTTCCCACTGTGTGCTTTCACCATCCAGGTGTAGTGGAACAACCACAACAATGGAAAAATATGTTTTCAAAATTATGAGTCCTGGGGAGAAATGGATAAAATTGTTCTTGTCCAGCAAAGAGGATGCACGTGCAGTTACCATGGACTCGCTGCCACTTTGAGTGTAAGATTTGTTCCCTGGACTAAAAAGTAGAATCGAACACAACACCTCTCAAGAATTTGAACTATTTACAAGTGAAAGTGGACGGGGCAGTGAAATTTGGGCCAATTTCACAGATAAGTGGTTTTCGTAGTAGATTTTAATCTGTCTAATGCCAGACAATTTTACGATTTTGCTGGGTTCAGCCTGACTTTTTGTCCACAATGACAAATCGGAGGCCAGAAACAGCAACTAAGTTGTTAGTATAAGAAAAAGCTTGCTGTTGTTTTTCTTTTTTTTCATGTGCCAAGTCTTCAAGGCAACTACTTCTTTAGGTTTTAACACCATCAGCTTAACTACTCAGGGAAAGAGGCAAACACACTTTAAAACTGACATTTATCAATGTATTACTGACCCTTGGCCACTATCTCCCATGCTACTGCGAGACATTTCTCTTGGTTCCCTTGGGGAAATGGCTTGTTCCATTGGTCTGATGAAAAAAGTAATAAACTTTATCAGTAAAGTTCCTGTATTCACTAATTAAATTGGTGTAATGCTGCACTTAAACACTCAATCATGCAAGATGATACACAAAGTTGCAAGATCCATGAAGATCTGTTTAAACGTTTGTGTTAGCGTGCCTTCAGACTTAAAAACCACTTTCATAAATGGCAACCACTTTTACCTACTGCCCTCATTTTGAAATTTGCTCGTCGTAGCAAAGCTAGAAGGCCTTATTAGCATTAAAACAAAAGAATATTTTATTTGGCTGCCATGAAAGAGGTCTATTGAACCAAACATTTGATCAGGATGTCCAAAAACGATAAAAGTACACGAGAGTTGAAGATCACTGCAGTTAAGCAGAGTCTTTGAGCATTTGCAAAGAATGATGATCTACAGCTCTACTGTATTAATAATTTCAAGTGCTGCAGTTCAGATAATGTATGAACATTTCATAAATTCTAAATGAATGTCATTCAATGTTGAAAAGGTTGTTAAAACAGTGTTTAACGACTCCTAGAGTGGTTTAAGTGTCATGGGTTTAATTTTCATTGAACAAAATGTTAGACCATTTTAAAGTCATTTAAAACCTGCCTTAGGGTAAATTTAATCCACCTTTAAAGTGCTACTATGATAAAAAAAAAGATTCCTTCAGATTTTGAAAGCATGTTTGCTTGACACCTGACTGGCAGTATTTTGCACTTTGAATTTTATCCAAAGGCTGTTTTCTTCAAGTGCAAATTTAGGACTTCACGTTCAAGACAGCCTGATTGGACCTCAGAGGGTTGGATCGAGGATAAGATGATGTCAAAGACTCACTAGCTTAAAATTGCAGCGTGTAAACGCAGCTTATTATACATGCAAAACATGAGATTAAAAGTATGAACGCTCAAAACCCCTGTGCTGCATATTAATTTAGGTCGGTGCACACGCATTGCATTTTCAAACTAGCCAGCCTTTGACATCATCTTATCCTTGATCCAGCTCTCTCAAGATTTTAAAGTTATATGTAGTAAGGGCAGACCCTTAATTAGGAAATTTTCAGTCAAAATCAACAGGTGTCTTTTTGAAATGAAGGCTTAAAACTTTGGTAACAGTGTTCAGTTTACACAGTTTTGAAATACAAAGACAAAGTAGCATTGATTTTTGGTCATAGTAGCACTTTCAGTTGAAATTGAATTAACTATCTGAATCACAATTTATGAAAACCCTTTTTCAAATTTCCTTTTTGATCCAGTGACTAGCAAAGTGTGTTAGAAATGAAGGTTTATGTGCACTGTAATGATTTAAATTCCATGCACGAATGAGCAGAAATTTTTTAAACACCTAGCTTGAGTAGAGAAGTTGTCAAATATTTAAGTTGTCAAGAACAGGCAATTTTCAATTTCCACAATTTATCATGTTGAACTTACTGTAGTTTTCCATGTTTAACTGTCTTTAACTAAACCAAGTTTACAGCATATACTGATGTAGCTGGTAAGCAGGTACCTTTCTCTTAGCTTACTAAATTCACACTAATCATGCAAACAAACAAGTCATTAAACATTAAGTTTAATTGTCAAAAACTGACCGTGGAGCCTGCGGGCCAGGCCTTGGTGTCACAGTGGGGTCCAATTGCCTACTAAGAATTCAAACGTCATTATTAATTAAACTTCTCGACCCCTTACTGGAGCACTATTTCATGAAATCAGCTCTTGATGAAATAGGATCAACCAGGCAAGAGAGGTTCCTGTAAGTGCTGTTGGTGACACTCACTAACATTTCGACAACCCGACTAAGTTATCCTTAAGGCTGGGACACCCTTGGGCATAAGTTGCTGCAACATGTCACAAGAACAAGTCGCTGCAACAATTTGCCTCATGTGACACGGTTAATTTTGTGAAAATTAGTGTCGCTGCGGCAGAATTTTGTCACTGTGATCAGTTGCACAAATTCAAGCCACTTTGAATTTGTGCGACTGATTGCAGTGACAAATTCACATCGTGTGTACAATTCCACCAACAAGTTGTTGCGGCAAAATATAAGTGAACCAATGAGAGAGCGTCATTATTATGGTCTGACATATTGAATTAGAAAACTAGTTCACATTCAACCTCACACAAGATCACTGGGTGTGCACAGACCAGGCGCAGCGACTTGCTTCGCAAGTAGTATGCATGGAGTGACTTGTTGCCTAGAGTGTCTTGGACTTTACAGTCAAGTGAGGTCTCTGAGGATGACTTCCATTTAGATTGTCAAAATGTCAGTCAATGACATAAACAACAGTCCTTCTCAGGATGCTTTTCACCCGACCAATCTTACTTTCAACAAGTTTTGATACAATTCCTGGGTTCACGACATCATGCTTTATCACTCAAGAAACTTCACATTACTTTAACATTTTACTTTGTTAAGATGACATCAACGACATTATTTTATGCTTTTCAAGACATATTGAGTTATGAACAGACAATAGGACAGGAAACTTAGTTTTTTTATAATTTAATGGCAGAGAAATAATTTAATTTATTTCACTAATACTAGTGAAACCTTTTTTAGGACATATCAAATTAACATATACCAGGAGACAAAACCATGCTGCACTTATTGCAACATGGCAATCATCGCCAAATAATTAACTCCATAATTTGAGCCTGGCATATTCAATAATCTCGCTGGCTGCACAAGCTGATGATCAAACTTTATTCCTATTTCCTTGTAGAAAACATATTGGCAATGTTCTGAAGCACCGCATATATCACATTATGAAATTATAGAGAGCACTCAAGAAGCTAGAGTTGCTATTCACTGAGGAATTTTTGTGCATCTACTATGCTTTCCAAAGTATATAGACACAACTTCTACGATTCCCAGTTGAGTAAAGTTACCATGTTGTCAAGGGCAACTTGCTTCATTTCCAAGGGTAACTTTTTAGGTTTTGACATCTTTTAACTGTTAACGGTCAACAGTTGGATTTAACTGTTTCCATTATTTTGTAGAATTTGGCAGGCCTTATCACTCATGACTTCAAGGTCCTAAAAGTCACTCTTGGAAACGAAGCAAGTTGCCCTTGAAACATGGGAACTCAACAGTTGAAACTTTGCTGCAAAACTTCCTAAGTGGCGTACTCAATTGAGAATCATACTAAAAGCAGGACCCAATGAATAACTTTTCGTAACTACAACCTACCTCTTACTAAATCTTGATGTCAACTTGCTAAGGAGAGATGGCCTCCCAGCAACTCCAGGGCTATTGGGATCAAGATATCTATCAGGTCCATTCTGTGTTCGCGGGCGCGTCTGGCCGCTGTGGAATGTACTGCGTGCTGTCATGTTTCTGGTTCCTAACCTAGAGGGCGGTGGTTGAGAATCAGGCTTGGTGGTTGGTCTCCTGAGAGACAAAAATTAATCACAGAATCGCTTTGAGCCAAGGTGCAATACAACGGACTGAAGGTTCCAGACAGACAGTCTTGCCATAGTTATACAAATGTCCAGGCAACATAGTGTCATCACAGTGACATCTTACATTTTTTAATGACATCACTTTTTCAAAGCGCACAGAGCACCATGGGTAAGAAAATTATGGTAACACATATGTGCAAGTAAATTTGGTTTTGGTCACCATACAATCATACGTCCACCCCTCCATGTATGCCAATGTGAAACTCTGTGGTGCAACCTGCATTTTTGGCAGGAACATCTATGGTATGGTTAATTAACAACTGTCAACACAAGGCATCCACTGACAAGTATCACATGACCATATCATCAGCTCAGGTTTAAAGCTCATTGAGGTCAGCTGTTGACCACTGGCCAGGTTTTCAATTGGATCACAGGCCCAAGCCGTGGGTAAATCTATATTTGATGGAGGAATGCACATTTATTGTTTGTTTCTCACATAAGTAAGTGGTTGTTTCACTGTTTCCTATTTTTGGGATTATCACTTTTTTGGTTCTTTTCCCTCACGCATGTACTTATCGCTCAAGTTTATGACGTTAATTACATTTCAAAAAAGGCGCAGGCTGCCTTTGAAAAAGATTCACGGTCAAGATAAAGGAGCATCAAAACAGCTTAACAGACAACTCTTAGTAGCTTAATCGTCAGGCTTGTGGAGAACAAAACAAAGGAACTTGAATAAACAAAAGTCACAAAAAGGGAGAATCTGTAATTGTTCCAATGTGCCAGATTAGTAAATGGCTCATGAAAGTTAAATTATCTTAAAGTGGCAAAGCACTGACCCAGATCTATGTCGATTTTCTTGGTGAATAGCCACTGGAGGAAGTGATCTACGTGTAGGTGAAAGCCGGTTACCAAGGTCAGGTGGAGGTTGCTTAGATGAGGGTCGGCCAGCCCCAACACTGCCACCACTTGGGCCAGGTTCAGTCACGCTAACAAAGGACAGAAAAAATTACAAAAGTGACACCCGTTTGGAATTTAATTAAAAGGGCTAGGTCACGCAATTTTAGGCAATTTCAGCACTGATCGAATGGTCATAGAATCGACTAAAATATCAAAATAACTGTTCAAAACTATAGAAGAACTCTAACGAAACACAGGGAGGCCAAGAAGGGACATGGATGGACAAAACTAGAGAGGATTGAAATGGAATGAATTTGGGTAAATTTGAAAAATGTCGGCCCACCTTTTTTCAAATTTATATCAGTCTATATTGAAATGTTATTTACACAGCTGGAAAATCATTCTCAGTTGTTATGTGGCCGCGATTTTGCAAATGAAAGACTCTTAATGCTCTGTCAATTTGACCTCATAATTAACAAAATTACCTAAAATAGTGGGACCTAGCCCCTTTAAAGCATCTTACAAAGAACAATCAGCAAAAAACAGAGAAAAAGAGGTCAAAGAGAGATGCTAATAATTCACAGTAAAAACACATAACAGAAAAGCTCTGAAAGAGGCAGTCTTTCTCAGAATGTCTTAACGTACCTCTCTCCTTTACCATTAGTTTGACTTGACGGCGTCTGAGTACTGTTCCTATCTTCAGCTCGTTTTTCTCCGTACACGTATGTATTCCGTCTGATTATTCCTGGGGGCATACTATGTTGCTAAAAGAGTAAAATGATTCAGTCTTAAGTTATCAGTTATGAGACATACTGTACATGTACAAAAGGGAAAGCATACTTTTTGCCACAAGCATTTCCTTTTCACCACTAAGGATTTCATTAGAAAAAGCAACAGAAAAGTTTTCAAGAATCGAGTTTAGAAGATCGAGCTTTGAGGGACCGTCATCTTACTTTTGCATGGTACTGTATCTCAACAACAAGAACATTCAAGGTTTAGTGCCATTTAAGACCTTTACATGAGAATTTCCATGAAGAGAGAAAAATTACCAACCCTTTGAGTCTTTCCTCTTCTAGTTCTATCGTTCGCTCTTTCAGGTATTTCCGACTTATTCGGATTGGAGGCTCGCCCAATAGATGAGGGTACTCGCTCATCATCAGGAGCAGCACTCCTTACCACACCGGGCTTTTCCCATTCACCACGGGCTGTGGGCCTGGCTTGACCTGACGATGATCCACCAGTCTCTGTTGCAGCCCTGATCCAAAAAAATGCAACTTTAGTTTGAACCTGTAAGTACAGACTGCAGCTTTCAATCCAGTGTGTGCAGCAAAATCCAAGCCAAACCAAAAAATGGCCTTAATAGAACTTTTCAGCTGCACTGTTTGTTTTAAACCACAGACACTGTAACATGCTCTAGGAACTACTTCATTCCAAGATTACCAATCAAAGGGTGGCAGGACAAACAGTTCCAGAATTCCTCACAATCAGAAATGCAAAATTAGCACATTAACATCTCTTCCAACGGGACCCTGAAACATTTGAACGCATATCTTGTTTTTTACTGCTAAAGTTTGCCAATCGCAATTCTGGATGTGACCTTTTCACCCAGTTCTCATGACAGTGAAAGACAAATCCATGGTTGATTGAAACAATATTATCATTTGAACTACAGAGTCTACATACTGTATTCAAGAAAGGCACAATAAATCTTTAAATCTTAAATCAACTTGCATTTCGCACAGTGACTGTGAGAAGGATCAATAAGGAAAAAACGGCAGAAGTGTGAAATAATCAGTGCATGGTGAGTATTAGATACAACAGTAACTAAAACTGTTAGTAAGCAGATTAAAACAGTAATAACAAAATAATGCTGTCTGCAAAACAACTTTTGCAAAAAAAAAGAAAGAAAATCAATAAGACATAAAATAAATTCTGAAAAACAAAAACAAAACAAAAAAGTGCAACCTAATGCAATGCTTGCCTTGTTATTGCACCTGCTTTATTTGGTGCGCGACCCTCAGAATACCTTCTGGGAAGTTCCCTTTCTCCTCTTTCCCGTCTTGCGCTTGCACGGCTCGGCCGGATTGGAGCAGGAACACCAGAGGGTGTTGATGTACTTGGTCTTGGTGCACTTGTGTTTTCCATGAGGGGATCACTGGAACCATTCAACTGTTAGTCACAAAAACAAATTCTAGCTTTAGCTTTCTTTCCTGGAATACAAATACACTTACTTCACAAAAAAAATATATTTCTAAACATTACGTCATCGATCTTACTCCCAATCAATTCTTTATCTTACCGTTAATTTTTGCCTCTTCTCATCCAAGAGGAGATAAGTGGCCATAACCTCATCGTATCTGTTGTTAGCGAGTGCTTCTTGGATTTCATCTCTTGAAAACCCCATTTGAAGCATTATTTCTAACACAGAGTAAAGAAGTTTAGAACTAAGTACATGTACTTTCAGTTTTCTTGCAACCTCTTCCCTCCCAACACATTATTATTTTACTTGTTGATGAACTACACTGTAGCAATACTTTGCTTTCATACACATACAAATATGACAGCTTCCAGACCATTACTAACATAGAAATTAACAAGTTGTGTGGAAATAGAGCAATACATGTATTTCCGATGGTCTTTGTGTCCCGGACAAACAGGATTGAAAAACTTTACCATCTTGACTTACCACTGAAAAAAGTTAGAGGTTGGGCATTCGAGAGAGGTGAAGAACCAGTGCTTCATTTTCCATTTAGTTGGATTGGGGATTTGCAATTGATAGTTTGAGGAAAATCAAAGTTCTCCAATTTTTCAAGAAATAAAGGAATAATGTTTACTTTGATTGAAATTAGGGTTGCTGAATACAATAATTCTTCAAGATCTCTACAAAGTAATGTAACCTCCCACAGAGTGCATAATTTATACAGTATGTTTACTGACAGGTTGAAATGCACAACTTAGACAATTCTCACCTATTCTCCTTTCATCTTTAAAATCGGGTGTAGGTTCACAATATGGTTTAAGATCCTGATTATCGTAGCCTAAATTCATCCATTTGTCAGACATAATTTGCTGTGAAAGAATCAAACAGAGGAAGTTGTGTAAAGCAAAATGCTGTTAGAATGAAAGAATGGACTGTATTTAAGTGTTAACTGTACAATTTAGCAACTGGGCACTACCACATCTACCCGTGTATAATACGCACTTTTTTCCCACTAAAACAGCTCCCAAAATTGAGATGCGGAATCCTTTGTTTTAGACTCACGTTCCTCATTAGCATTTAACATCTCATCAATACATGTACAATTGCTTTGGAGACTAAAATTTTTCCCTTTGCGACTAAAATATCTGGAGAAGTTGCAAATTTGCGACTTCTTTTCACCTTCACTCTTTTGAAACAAAAGGGTTAGCGCTTGCCACTTTTGCTAAAATAAATAAATAAATGACAAAATTATTTTGTTTCTTGCCAAGAATGTTCTTTCTGCGTTGGCGTGTGCCTGTGACAGATCAAAATTAAGACCAATGGTGATTTTCAAAAGGAAGACGCCTAAAGTTGGAAACAAGCACAGAGATGTCAGCACTGCCGAAGGGAAATGCTGTATGGATACCGAGGGAATGAAGAGTTTGATGTGCACAATGTAGTGGTCTGGGGAGACGAAGCAGCTTGCTTGTTTTTGAAGCTCATGTGACTGAAAGCATGAAAAGCAGAATTCACAAGAGAAAACACCAAATTAGCAGTAATTCTTGGCAGATTGACCTTAGTTCCGCAGCCCCTTGATGTTTCCTTAAATAAACTGTTTAAAGATGGGGTTAAGAAGAGGTGGATGGCAGATGGAAGCGATGGCCACCAAAAGAAGCCCTCCTAAAAAGAACTCATCACTTCGTGGATTGCTGGTGCATGGAGCAACATTCCTGAAGAGATGATTGAGTCGTCTTTTGTCACATGTGGAGTAATAAACAATGTTGATGACACACAAGATGATTTTGTGTACGAACAACAAGACGAATTTGTCGATGATTAATATTCTGCGCGAGCACTGATTGATTGTGACTAAGAATTTGCATAAAGGATTAAGTATTTAAACACTTTTCATAGGCTTATTTACTTTACTGTTGTAAGTAGCTGAACCAATTTTCTTGTTCACAACATGGATTTTTTTCATGCTAGTTTTGCATGACCAATTTCTCTGTTTTCTGCTTGCAACCCAAAATTAGGGTGCGTATTATACAGAGCTGCACAATATACATGGGTAAATACGGTAAATGGCGAAACTGTACAGAAATCAAATCACTCTTATCAAAGGTCACGTCATATGCTGGTTTTTCACAAGAAGGGAAACCAGACTACTCAGAGAATAACCTCTTGGGCAAAGTAGAGAACCAACAAACTCACTTTCACTTCACTTTCCAATAAATCATGTACTTATTTACAAGACCATGGTAACCCACATTATGGCACCAAGTCTAGGAATTGAATCCAGGTGCCTCAGTGAGAGGTGGGTGCTCTCATCATAGAGTTATCCCTGTGACGAAGGCCTGGCAAATATAAAAGTTGTCCTGCCTCTAAACTGTAAATTAAGGCAGAATCAATTTTAAGATTTGATGAGGTGCACAGTCACACTTGGTTGAGATGTGCCGTCAGATGTTCTTTAAATAAACACCTCAAATTTGTTTTGACGGCATAGATAGATCTTTCCCAACAAGTGTTTGAACTATGTTTTTGCAGTGCTTCTATTACATGTTACATCTAAATTTTCCCTACTTATGGAATTTCTTGTTTAATTATTTGGAATAAAAAAGCTTGTTTTAAACTTCTACATGTTGCACTGTTTACATAGTCTTTGACATTAATTCTCAGATTTTGGTAAACATTACCATCAGGCTTACATGGACCTAAAAGATTCTACAAAATTTATTTTATCTGACGATAGTGTACATGGTCACTGTGCACCTCGTCATTAAGGACTATCAAACAAAGCTGAGGATAAGAAAAAATATTACATGAGCATACCCACCTCTAGTCTAGATCTTTTTGTAGGATTAAGCACTAAAAATCGCTTTAAAAGATTCTCACAATCTATGGATGGAAAAAAAGGAAAAGTACCATTAACAAACTTGAATTAAGGCTCCAAACAACACCTAAAAAATCTAAGGGAAAGCACAAGTATACTTGTCTTACCAGTCGACATATAAAAAGGTATCCTATATTTTCCTCTCAGGACTCTCTCTCTTAATTCCTATCACAGAAAGTTCCAAGAAATGACATAATAAAATAAGTATTATTAAATTCACTGATAATAATATTATAAATAATAGATGCTGTTGTTTTCACACTCAACACCTGCGTTTGGTCAGCGGTTGCCCGCCCTGACATCCAGGAAATCTTGGTTGTCCAAGGGAAGCAAACACTCATGTTTCTGGCGATACTCTGTGAGTAGGAAATTCATGTTTTATAGCTGCTTGCTTCAGTTTTGTCCGCCTTGGACCTTTCACTCATCATCGGTACTCAGTAAGCAGCCTTGTCAAGTTTTGCTGATTATTTATGTCCTTACTTGAGTCATGCTGTTGTTGTCATTTTCCGTTGTTCTCCACTAATCAAGCAGTTTCGGTAATTTGAGTAATTTCAATTATTTGGAAAATAAATTTTCAGGAGGCAAACTGAACCCCTTTAATCTACTTCTGTCAGCTTTGTCACAATCATATCGACCTGTTGTAATGGGCCTTACTATGGGCACTTATTCAGATATTAAAGCTGGAAACATGCACAACTTAACTGGGGACCAAATAACATCTTCAGGTTCTGATTGGAGACTCCACAGATACACTGTTAGAGAATGTGAACCAATAACATTGGTTCACCAATAACACTGGTTCACATCCTGGATTCATACTGCACAAATTCAGCAAGTAAAGAAGGGGAAAAAAGCCACTACTTACTTTTAAATTCTGTCCATCAAAAGGAAGAGATCCACTGACTAGAGTGTACAAGATTACACCTAAACTCCAGACATCAACTTCTGGGCCATCATACTTCTTTCCTTGAAACAGTTCTGGTGCAGCATATGGGGGACTTCCACAAAATGTGTCAAGTTTGTTCCCAGGAGTAAATTCATTACTAAAACCGAAATCTGCAATTTTAATGTTCATGTCTCCATCTAAAAGTAAATTTTCAGCCTGCAAGAGACAAAAAGAGTTGAAAAAGAAGCGTTATTCACATTCATCTAGAACAGTTTAAACGCTTTTGCCTTGGCTTAATCAATAAATTATTGCTACATTGACTGCGAGTCTCATAACTCGTTGACTCATAAATCATGGGACCTTGAACTAGCTAGCGTTGCCTTTAGACCAGAAAGGGTTAAGAAACTTAAACAAGAACAAAAATTGTTATTTCATGACTTGGTTTGTACCACCAACTTGTTTCAAACGTACTTAAACCAGGCACAGGTGTAGCCCAATTGATTGCTGTGCAGCTTTTAGAGTTCCCCAGTGCAATGCTCGGTGACCACAATGTCTGTTCTGACTTTCCTCTGATCCGTGTAGCTATAGCTTTAAATACCCATAAAACGGAGCACCAACAGAGGGTGGGGGGTAAAGGGTAATTAAATGTAAATGCAACTGAAGATCTCATTTCCGCAAAACCTTACAATCATTAACTGATGAGTGTGTAATGTGAAGTGTTGAGTATCTACCCCATAAGAACCATGTGAGCATTTGCCCTACTGATGGAAATGGACCCACACAAAGACAGAGAAAAACTCTAACCAGGGTTTTTCTCTGTCCTTGTGTGGGCCCATTTCCATCAGTAGGGCTAACGCTCACATGGTTCATATGGGGTAGATACTCAACACTTCACATTACACACTCATCAGTTAATGATTGTAAGGTTGAAGCAGAACATAGAGTTTCACTGTAAGTTGTTGTGTGGCCTTGAGAGACAAACCCTAACTTCCCACCAAAAAACAACTTTCATTCCTATGCAAAACCATATTTAAAAAAAAAACAACTGAAGCATCATTGAGTTGATTACAAGAATATTTCACTTACTTAAGACACCATTTAGAAATGGGCAGACCCACAGGTGGGGAAAATTGCCTAGCTACTTCAAGTGGGCCATATTTTTCCTCAACCCTTTAACACCCAACTGGCCAGACGATTTTACTCCTCAATAGGAAACCCCGGGAGTCAATGGGTTAGAACACTTCCCAGAGAACAACAGATTTTCCAATTTAATTTGTCACAATATCTGAAAACAGTTAACCCTAAACATCTTTATATCCATCACTAACCTTAAGATCTCTGTGAATGACATGTTTTTGATGGCAGTACTGCACAGCAGATACAATCTAAAAAAAAAAGTTAAATGTCATCAAAAAACAATGCAGAGCTCTTACAAGGAAGTGACACATGCCAATCAACAATAGAATGCCACTGGAATGTGGCAAAAGCTGGGTTAATAGCTGACCTGTCTAAATTTTGATCTTGCCTCCTTTTCTTTCATTCTTCCATGAGCTACCAGGTAGTCGAACACTTCACCTATAAAAGCATAGCAGGACTAACATCAACTAATTTTCCATCCACAAATGATCATCAATGAAATCATCTCTTCACTGACCAGTGTGTTACAAACCTCAAAGAAAGCTTTAATTAAACAGGGGTCTTCGAGCTCTTAAATGTCTCATCACCAATATAAAACATGTTTTGTGGTTCTTCTAAAAACTTCACGTTGATTTGTCATTAGAGTTAGCAAAAGTGAGGACCATTTTGACCCACAAACCAGCTTGTGAGGGACAGGGAAATGCCAAACTCCTTTGGAAACAGGATAGAAGTTTGTGATAAATCACCTAGCTTTAGTCAGAACAGATTGACGCCTTTCAGAAGAATGACAGTTAATCACACAAAACAAATTCAACAGATACATGTACACTGTACCTCCACTAGCATACTCCATCACTAGATACAGGGTCTTGTCAGTTTCAATGACCTCATACAACTTCACTGCAGAAAGACAAAGATAAAGCAAAAGATCTATTTACAAATGAAAAGTTACAAGCTACGGCAGGGCTAGAAATTGCGACCAATACAGTCCATTTGCAACTAGTTTTCACCTTCATCCTTTTGAAATAAAGGGCTAGCAGTCGCCACTTTGCCGCTACTTTTGCTACAATACGTAAATAGAGAAATGACAATTTGTTTTGTATCTTGCAGTGAATCTTGTTTCAATCTGAAGATATGGGGCACAACTGTGGCATGTTTAGCTGTGCTGCCACCATTCCCTCGATTGTTCACCAATTTCAGCGGTTTCTTTACATACAAGTATAGTGAGTGCTCTCAAATTTTTTGGTTAAACCACTAGCAAAACAACACAGCGCGACGACCTTGGGACTAAAATTTACAAAATTGCAACTAAATTTTCATATCTTAAATTGTCACAAAATTGCGATTGGATTTGCTTTTTAATTTCAAGCCCTGTACAGTGAACCATCACCAAACAACTTAATTTGTCCTGGGTTTGTATCATATACATGTATAACATAAATTTGTTGGTTCTCTACTCTACTCTGTGACATTAATCTTTAGAAACTCCCACTTACATTTCCCATTAACAATTATTGATAATTGATTCGATTTACTCCCCCTTAATTAGAAATGCAATTTACAGTATACAAGATAAGTGGGTCACCATGTGCTCGGCTTCAAATAAACTTGAAACTTAATCAAAGCTATTATTATTATTATTATTATTATCATTATTATTATTATTATTATTATTATTATCATCATCATCATTATCATTATTTGGTGGTGATTTGGCAAATTATCTCAAACATTCAAACAATTTAATCACAAAATTATGGTTATGAAAACAGCTCTTGAAATCAAGAGAAATGTGCCATTTCTTCCTTCATCTTTACCAACGCTTCTATGTTCTTTGAAGAGGACAGAGCATAAGCTTAAGACATGAAAGGCCACAAGGTCACCATGAAAACCTACATGTAGGAATAGAGTTCTAACTTGTTGCCTCTGGCAAAAGCAGTGACTCAATTTATATTCCCAACTCAACACCATTTACAACAAAATTTACTGACAAGGTTGGCCTTGTAACTGAACTGGGTACCAGCTTTTGAAAACCACTCTAGCAGTGAGCAAATGCAATTATGTTTATTTACCAATGTTGGGATGATCAAGAAACTTCATGATCCTGACTTCACGGAACAGCTGAAATGACAAAAAGAATGACACATTGTACCTAAATTCCACTGGAAGCAAATATGAAGCTTCCAGCCACACCCAAAATTTAAAAATATTACCTGTCTTCTAACCCAATAATTATTTAATTAAGAAGCGCGTTGACCTATTCCCGACCAATAATAATTTCTGAGGAACAAGATACTGTACCATTCAAACTTAAATAATCATGAAACCTCCAGGTAGGTAACTAAATTTCTGACAACTTGATCATTAATATCTGAGAAACCCAGTTGAGCTGAACGTCACTCAACCAGCGGCTTTCATGGGACATATATGCACTACTCCCACTGGTTCTGTAAAAAAATGCAATGATTGACCAAAAAACCTAACTTTGTTTGAAAAAAAAAAAAAACTAATAGATCAAGATATAACACTTAAAAATGACCCAACTTGACATTCTACAAGGCCATAACCTAATTCACTGCACAAGTGCTTTGATTTCTGTTTAGCTCATACATGTGGTTACTCTGTGAGCAAACCATGGTGAGGAAAACACAGTTCTTGTTTTATGCACAAGGAATATCCAAAGATAAGAAACTGGCCAAGATTTTTATGTCAAGGACTCACAGCACTTGGAAATAATATACTGAATATTGAACTCAATGCTTGACTGAGGCTGCATAGAAGAAGATTCTTTACCACCGCTGCTTTATAAACCAATTGATCAGCTCAAATGTATGCCAGAATGGCTTATTAACAAAAACATCTTTTTCTACCAAATGAATGAACTAAATAATGGTTTCCTTACATCTCTAAGATTGTTTTAACATTAACAACAGTTGGTGATACATTTAATGGCCAAAAATTTTTCTGCGCCAGAATATGGATTTTAGTAATTTCACAAGATCAAGTGATGTCTTTTTGTTTGTGAAAATTCAAGTGTGTAATTTGAATTTGAAATGTAATGTATGCATACCGAAACAATAGTTGCTTTAAGTTGAATATACAGCAGTGCCCTTGGAAGCTTGCAAGAAACCATCAAAGCATGCTATCTGTGTCACATTGGCTAACGGACACTTCAAAGTCCAATTTGACTTCAAAAAGCAACATACAGTTATGTATGATAATCAGTCCCCTATGCTAAACAGGAAGTTAAACAAAATCTGCAAGACAAAATTTACTCAGCATAATTCATGAAAAACAAATAAAAAAGGCTTGAATATCTTGAAAACTAATCATATTTTAAAATATTTCAAAATCTAAAATTTGTCTTCTTGTATTTACTGACACACAGCTGGCACAAAGCTACATTAGCAGACTATTCCAGTGAGGATAGCCAGCTACGTGAAGATATAACACAACCACTGTGAAAATAATACTTTTTTGAATGACTATGTTCCTCAAATTAATCATAATGACAGCCTGTATAACAATATGACCCTGTGTACGTCACAAATTGGATTGAGTTTTAATATCATTAACCCCAAGTTCATGATCAGACAAACTTGCATTACTTACACCAAGGACTTACAAGATTCCAGCACTCCAGAAAAACATTATTCTGCTATTCATAAATTCATTGAATTTGAATCATGTACCAATCTGTCATTATTTTCAGATTTTGAAAAATCTTCCTCTGAACAATTAAATAGGTTTGAAGGCAATGATATGTGAACTACAAAGTGAGCTGGTATTCACAGACAGTGCAAAATTTGGTATTTTTTACAACTACAACCTACAATGAATAACCAGAGCCAGACAGAAACTTGCATGCAATAAGCTTGCACGAAATCAAAGATTAAATGAAATCTCAGTTGATGGGGATATTTACTGATGCCCAAATAGACAAAAACATTCACTTTCCAGTTCTTTCTGAACACAAAAGGAACCAAACAAGATTGGGTTAAGCCCTTGGTGTTTCATGGAATATAACCCAAATCTGGGATTTATTTGTTAGTTTCTGCAAAGAATGTACTTCCATCACATTAAATTAGGACTTGGCAAGGATTAGAAAGTTCAATGGAAATCTTGAAAACTTTCGCAAAGACTCTTCCTACAGCGTATCCAATTCGATGTACACACAATAGGGAAAAAAGGAACGCTTTCCTTCATTCTTGCCTCAGGAGAATACCGATAGTTATAGCATCTTGACACCTCACAACATTACATTGATCAGCTCTCGAACGTCACGCATATGATGGATTAAGGCCAATGGTGAACTTATATAATAGAAATATTGTTTTATCGCTGAGTAATAAACCATAAAATTCCTGATAAATCGCTGGTCAACCACGTAGTTTGTACAAGAATTGCCACACATTCAAAATTACCCAGCGGAATGGATTTTTAGGGAAGCAAATCGCTGCGCGCACGGCAACTTCATTTGAAAACAGGGCAATAGCTCTCAATAGTTTTCCATTAAATCTGTACGGTGTCTGCGACAACCCGAAGAAATATCTTAACAAAGCACGTGCAAGAACGACTATCAAACACTTTATAAATAAAACAACGTAAGCCATGCTAATCGAAAACTCTCCTGTGCATCACAACGAATATTGAAGGGTTGACCGCGCAAAAATACAATATCTTGCGACTGTAATTAGCGATCTCCCATAGACCAATATTTCCACAGAGGAAAATTTTCATGAAGAAGTCTTGTCCACGAATTTTGAGTAAACTGATAAGCCACCTTGAGTTGACTTGAGAAAAATATCGATACATTTTTTCATGACTACAGGCAATGTCGTTCGAATTTACCGCTAACTAGTTCGATAGGACAGACATTAATAACGAAAAATCTCTAATCGTCAAGTTGAAAGACAGAGTTATGTTACCGTAGTTGATAGCAATATGGAAATAGAATAATTCCAGCTTAACCTGGAAGAGAGAATTTTCCTTTTGTCACCAACGATCGCCGGTTGAAGGCATCAAGAAAGCACGCCAAGCCAGCGATGTTGTGAAACATTTTCTTGCCCCACCAAGACCATGGAAAGGGAAACTTTAAAAATCCAAGGTTGTGAAGTCACAACGTGTCGCGACGTATTTGAAAATAAAGGGGTTTGGTGTGGTCTAAAAAATTTCGAAAGCATCAACGTTGCTTTCGAATATGTAATTACATGGAACAAGCTAACAAGCAGAGCACGAAGGCATAGAACAGTTGAAAACAAGGTTTACACCTGAGGTATGTACTCAAAAGATAAAGCGCAAATTTAACTAACCTTTTGCAAGCTGCTTGGATTTAACTGAGTCTTGTCGATGATCTTGATCGCTACCTTTGTGAACGAAACAAAAAAAACACAAGCGACGTTAACACGTTTAGTTGGCCTCAGTTAAATTATTACAATTCATCCCTCAGCCCGAGCAAATAAGCAAGCCGCGACCGACCAACGGATTAGCGAAAATCTACGGACAAATTCATCACTGTAAATAGAGAATGACAAAGTTTGTTTACCTCTTTTCCCGTTGGCACATGTTTCGCTAGTTTTACTTTGGCGAAATTTCCCTTTCCAATAGTTTTTATCAAGCGATATTTGCCTATATGGACTTCCTCTTGGTTCGAGGTAGATGCGCGATTTCTGGGAGTTCTAGAACTCGCCGATGAAGAACTGTGGCCATCGGGGACCTGCCGAAAAACCAAAATTACGATAAGTAAAATACTTTCAGACATAAAAGTATCCACCGATCAAGGATAATGCCAAGGGTTTACGGTAAATTGGTGTCTTAAGGAGTAAATGAAGCGCAGTCGCGGACCACTTCGGGAGTTGGCCTCACAACACGGTTGATATGACATGATGTGAGTTAATTTTCTTTTCCGTGAAACCGCCGGTTATGGCTATCCAAAAACCTTCGCCAGATCAACAGACGCCTTTTCTTTGACTGTTTTAAGCAAAACTAAAACCTTGAACAATGCAAAAAGTCCATAAACCATGGCATAATGTAAGGTGGAAAATCGGTCGTCTTGTTTAAATACGGCGTCTTCTCGAACAAAGCCAAAACCTTCCATATTCACCTTCGATGAGCGGACCCTCGGTCGATCTTGGCCACTATGTTCCATGGGCAAAAGGTGCTATTAACCCGCCCGAAGCCGTTTTGCTGACAGGCTGATTTTGAAATCCGTTTTTCCAGTCGAAATTTTCTTCCAAACAGCACAAAATCAAATGTTACTGTCAGGTTCGAACATGGAGGCCGGGAAATCTAAAGCACCACGGCCTCTGCGCACTGCACGAAGCCGGTCCAGACTCCCCAACACGCCCCTCGGTCAAACATCACTGAGCAAAAGCTGAGTGCACTAGGGTCAAATGATCGTTACGCCTGGCGGAAAACGGCGATATGCGAACGGATACAGGTGGAAAGTGTAAAGAACAATCTGGAGCTCATTTAGAGCTCCGCTTCCGAATGTTCACACACCTTTTCCTTTAAAAAACAAGTAATTTATTATAGAGGAGATGGTGGATTTTTTGAAAATATTCATCGTTGGTGACAGGCAAGGTCGGAAAAGAACCCAACACCCTAACCTTATAGGAACACTTACAATGCCCGAATTATTCAACTCAAACTGAAAAAGCAGCCAAGGCGGTTTGAAAATGATTTTAAGTTCCTTATGCAAACTTTCAAAGAAGCCAGAATTTGAAAGTGCTACGGAACTCACTACTGGGGCGGCATCTCCACGGGGTGTAGGATTCCTTATGGTCTCAAACCCACAGACTTTCTTCGCTTCACGGAAGTGTCGGAACCACACTTGAGTTGAGAGACAACCCAATTTTTTTTCGTTCGGGGTTTTCAATGTGTCAGGAATTTCAGTCCTCGTTTTTTAAAATTCCACTGAGAGTTTTTGAGAGAGTTTACAGAGAACCTGACAAATAGCATGAATTCTTACAGCAGCCCATCACCCGGAGCCTCAATCTCCCATAGAAACCCTTAGAGACAACCTTTGCCCGTATCTTTTTATTTTTAGAAGCTCGAATTCCCGCGAATGCATTATGCCGTCCAATCAGAACAAAGTTGTTGTATTACGTCACAAGCAATCGCGTTCGTCTAACAAAATATTCTAAAAACAAAAAGAAACGGGCATAGCTTGACTCAAGGATATAGTCTGGATGGAGGCTCCGGGTGATGGGCTCCTGATTCTTATTGTTTGCTTTCTCAAAATCTTTATTTCTTAAAAAGCCCAGGGCCCGGTTGTTCGAAAGCCGATTAACTTAATCCAGGATTACCGTAAACTTTGGTTTGCTTTTTTAACTTTCGGGTGAAAGCTTCTTTTGGTTATTTTTGGTTTTCAAGCTTGACCTCGTCTAATGTAAAATTTTGCCAAATATCAGCGTTGTACAACATTTGGGAGTAGAGAAATAAACTCCTTGGTTAATTTTTAATCTGTGATTAGCGTTAATCGGCTTTCGAACAACCATGCCCTGAAGTTAATTTAACCAGGCCGACCTGGACGCGGTGCTTGACTTCCACCCTACCGGTCGTTTGTGCAAGCAGTGTGTAGGTTCTCCAACAGGGCACAGATTATCATTTTAAGCGCAAGGATTGATGAAACCGACGGCGCGTGAGGTTGATAAACTGTGCTTACTGCACTTTCTTGTTCGTGTTTCTAGAGCTTGGGAATCGTGTGTTAAAAACTACAACAAACTGTGGAGAATCGGAAAACTTATAAAGATGTTGGGTCTGTATTTCGCTTCAATGACTCGCCCGATTAAAGAAACTTTTGTCTCAGTTCCCGCTGGATATTCTTGACGCTTATAAATTCATATTTTGTGCGCTCGACTCTGGACAGTTAATGTCAGCCTTGTGCGGAGGTAATCGACTAATTTCAATCCCTGTTATTCTTCAATCTAATTTCTAGGCTGTGTACAGCCGCCCCCTTCACTCCGAAAAAATCTGAGGGGAGGGGGCGGAGGCCATCCAACTTCACGGCAAGTACGATCGAGTAGAATTTGCGGCCCAATCTCCTCCCCTCATTCATCATGAAGCGCGCCTGCAGCGAGCAGTCTCCACAGTATCGCGAGCAGTCACCGCAGTATCGCAGTCACCACAGTATCGCAATTATTTTTAGTCAGTGATAAACTCATTATACAAAATAACTTGAAACTGTTTATAATGCGAAAGGTTTAATATTTGGATGGGCGAAGCGATCATTTAATGTGCCTATGTTTCTTTTCAAAATAAAAGTTAGACTGGGAGTAGTACCTAGAGGCAATTTAACTTGCAGGTTTAAGAATAAAGCCCAGTTTTCTTCAAGTTGAACTTGAATATATTTAAGACTAAACCAAGTGAAACAGGTAAAGTAATTATACTGCTTGATATTGAACGTATAAACAAGCGAGGCGCCAAGAAGGTTATTTCCAAGGCCTTATCATGGGCAAGAACTTATTTTGCACTGGCAATTAATTGCCTTCTGTTTTGTTTTGCTACCGGAAACAACCACTTGAAAGACCAATTGGCTTGTTATAGTTTAGTTCTTTGCACGCTTCAAGAAAAAAAGGACGATTATATATACCAAGGAAAAAAAATTAACACTGCAAACATCTCATTTTTTATATTGGTGAATATCATCATCATATCTCTTGCCAAGATGGCGTAGAGCCCAAGTGAGTATGATGTAATGAATTATATCTTTTTCACTGATAGACAGCATTTTCTGAATTCGCCAATTTCGACTCATATCAATTTCAGAAGGAACTCGTGAAAGTCTCACGATTAAAGTTCAGTGGAATTTGACAAGTAACCAGCTCTTGGAGGCCAAAATTAGGTATTATTTTTTTTAAAGTTTAAGACTAAGATTGAGAGTACCTCGCTTAAACGAGAAGAGTTAAACTATCGATGCATCGAACACGGACTAGAAGCGCACTGTCTGTCTAGCTGAATCATGAAATTGACTAAACCGAGAAGTTTTCAAGGACCTGTCTAGGCTGAAATAACCTTGACACGCACAGCAACGCTGCTATTAGATCCAATCAGATCATCCTTTTACAACTGGTTGTGCATTCGTCACAAAGTGTCTAATCTGATATTGGCGGATCTGATTTTTCCCCGTCATAAAACTTGAGACGGGTACTCAGAGGTGTGCCAGTATATACATTCATTATTTCGCTTGTAAATAAATGCAATTGTCCTTCTACTTAAAGCGGCACTTTCTCAAAACATTCCCAACCAAAGATTTTAAGAGGTACACTTAAGGGTAGGGAAAGAAACAATCCTATAGGACCGAAGATCGAGGACACGAGCATGTACTTCTTGAGATGATTTCAATAAGTGCTGAGTACTACGGCTATTGCGACAGAAATAAAATACTTTGCCCTTGGCTAGACTCTGAATCATAACTAAGTGCGATCAGTTCGGTTTAAGGAGTTAAGTTGTGGTCAAAATAACTACGCATCGCCTCTGAGGAAACGATACAACATAAATAGCTCCCTGAGAGGACACGTAGATATTAGTAAAACACTAAACCTAAAAGGATTGAAGGAAATATCAGGGAATCAAATAACATTGGCATTGAGGATGACAGGTATCAAAACCGAGATCCGCATGCAGGTATGGCGTAATTCAAGATGGCGCTGAAAAAGCAGACGAACGACAAACGAAAACTTGCTAAAGCCCCACCTATCCACAGGATACCCAAGATTAGAAAGTGAGTACTTCCAATGTCGAACTAATCTCGTACAGAGATCTCACTCTGTCACAGAGTACGAGATTAATGTCGAACGCAATAGTGAAACTCGTGAAAAGACCCTTTTTGTTCTTCGTGAAATTTACGTCTTTAAATAAATGGCGTGGCAATTACCCTACGAAAGAATGCAACCACGAAAAGGAAAATCTTACAATAACAAATTATCCGTTACATAACACGATAAAACTGATTTTGTAACAAATAATAGTACATCACGTGTTAACACTTTGTCAATTGTCATCTGCTCGTCACGTTTTCGCTGACTGAAAACAGGACAATTTGTCTCGGGCGATATGAAAATGTTGGTTGATGTAATTAGAAAAGGCTTGGAACATCAGTTCCGTTTGGTCAGACATTCTTTCAAAAATGAGGTGAATATTCGCTACCTTGGTAAACTTCTGATCAAAAGTTGACCTTGACATTTCAACTGATTGTTGGTTGCCTGTGAGCTTATTTTTGATAAGGCGTGCTTCGACATATTTTGGCTAGAAACCCAAATTGATCGTTAATAATAAAAAGGTACGTACTCTCAACTGCTGGAATATCAAAACTTCCTCAATGGATGGGTATGGGATATGTGTTTCCTAAAAGACTTAAAAGGATATCACACCTTGGAAGTGGTCTTGAGGTTTCAAGATAATTGATCAATGATAAGCGAAATAGGTACATAAAACGAATACAGGTTTGCACGTTTGTTTGAATTCTCGTGGTTTGACGACGTTCGTGGAAATATCTACCTGCGGAACACAGTCATATGAGAAGAAAACCGCCGTAAAAAGGGATTCAAATACCTCATATTTGGCGCATAAGTACGGGTTTTCGAAGTTTTATAGGTTCAGTGTGATCTTTTCTTAAAGTCTTCAAATATTGCCCTAAATAAACCCATTAGTATTGTCCATTAAGGCATAGTTACTAACTATGATTAAGGCTTTTATGGAAATTCTTTGTTTAGTTATTGGTTCTTTAAAGCACTCAGGCTTCTACGGTCTCCCAAATTTACGTAAATTTCTTAAATTACCCATCGACTCTGAGTTAACGCCTTCTCGTCAACATCGAGGCAATATTCTTCACTGACATAAGCTTGCTTGCTGCGCCGAGGATCACAAAAGACCTTTGAAATCGAGTAAAACTTCGTATAGGTAATCGCATGGGGCCGAGTAAAATTAAGGATTAATATCACGCGTGTTTTCAGAAATTGCTGAAATTGCCCGAGTCGCGAAGCGACGAGGGCAATTTCAGCAATTTCTGAAAACACAAGTGATATTAATCCTTAATTTTACGAGGGCCCATGCGATTACTTGTTAATAACAAAGAGGGCAAACTTTTCTTAACACTGTTGAGGCACCTCGAAAAACAGACAGCTATGCGGAAACACTCGTTCGCTCGGAAGCAAAACAACTGACAAACAGACAAGCAAGTCAACTTGTTCTTTGCGTCCAAAACGAGTATAGATGATTGTTATTTACATCCACTCGAGAGGAAAATACGAGTTTCATTCGTGAACAACTGTAACAACGATTAAACCAAATGTTAAGCTTCAATTTATTTTATTCACCTGTGCTGTAGAGGTTTTTACGTGTTGCAAATACGCATCCGTAAACATAGCAAACAGTTTGTCCAAAGAAATCCACCAAATTTGAGGTACTCGTTCCTCCTGTCAATGGCAAATTGTTCTGTGACCTCTTTTGTTGAGGTGCAAGATGTCGTGGTAAACTGAAAGCCCTTGACGAAAGGAATCATTTTGTTTTTCAACCACACAATCCCGCTACGCCGGGCGCCATGTAAGCCGATCCAAGTTTTAAGTTTTTCTCGAAAAAAACCTTTTGCCCTTCTTCTTGTCACTCGAAAATTCAAATTTCAGATCATCTTTTAAAGCCAATTCTTAATCTTTATGCCTTTTCGGCGAATGCAGCGCGAATTAAAAGACAAACTTCGATGAAGACGAAGTTGTTTTGCTCAAACAGAAGAAACCAACTGAATGTGGAAGACCTACGTTCAGCCAATCAGGAGCGAGAATTTTTGGCGCTCGACCAATCGTGAGCGAGTAATTTTGCCCTCTTCTCAAGCAAAATTAAGAAAAAAATACCCTCTTCATTGACCAATCAGCATTCAGTAATTTTGCCCTCTTTGTTATTAGGACATGAAAAAGGTGGTGTAACATTCCCAAACGTCGTTTTTCCAGTATAATCTCGTATTTTTCTTGTCCAAAAAACGGACCTGAGAACATTACATCTTCCATAAACAAGTCAACAGACTGCGTCAATCATGCAGCTAGAAGTGAGCGTGGGAAACTGGCACCCAGCCTTGCTGTGAGGATAGGAAAGTTTGTTATCGGCTCAAATCGTAATAAAACTCTCACTTTAAACTTTTCAGAAAATTACAGGTAAAACGAGAGAAAGGAATAATGACTAACGTTAACTATGTTTGCTTGTCAAATTTTTTTTCGCAACTTCATAAAAAACCGTCAATAATTTCAAGCAAATAAAGACTGTCTAAAACCACACAATTAAACAAATAATAATTCATAAAAAAACTGAAACCCCAAGATCGTTTCAGTAGTCCAGGGCAGGAGCTTGGAAAAGAGGTTGAAAATTTCATCATTCGTGTTTACACTTTGTAAACTTATCGAGGTACATCTTTCTTGACGAGATTCCAAAATATTAAAACTTCACCCTGTTTGAGCAGAATACTGTTTATGATACAGTCACAATGTGTCGTCGCATGTAACAAGTAAATTTTCTCTTTTTTAATTAATAAATGTTTATTTTGTCCCTTTTCATGCAAAACCTGAGGCAAACAAACGTGGAAAGACTGACACGGCCCTGGCGGCAAACGTCTACGATTAAAAGACCAGCAGCTGATAGAAACTTATGATATTTACAATAAATTGCTCAAATTTAAACACAGAAGAGAGGTCATGATTATGAAGTTTAAAAACAAAGTGCCCAAAGCAAATACTTAAACGGATATTAAACTTGCTGCATCTGTAGATGTCGTAGCAGAAAGGACAATACGAGAGTGATTGACTCAAGAATTTTAGAGGGGGCTCTTTTGGGAATACCTGCAATTCTTTGAAAAGTCGGACTACTTTAGGAGGTGGTTTTGCAATCAATTTGCGAGTGAACCGCCCTTCATTGTAAGCGAGTAGGAGTGGGACCGAGACTTGGACATTTCACGTGTTTAAAAGATTTCATGTCAGAACTCTTACTTAAAAGTTTTACGACTTGGAATTAATCAAAGAGAAGTTTTATTTGTGGGAAAACCATCGTTAAACAGGGTGGTCATCAAAACGGCCAGCTCCTACTTGAAAAAGGGATGGAATGACAAGAAAGTATTTCTCCTTGTGCAAATCGGATAACGTGAAGTTTCAAACGCAGCGTAGCGCGGGAAGAAATCTCACTCCTCTTTCAACATGGCGGCCAAGTGACAAAGTACTTTGTTGCCTTTCTTGCCTCATTAAAAAGGAATGCTGCTTCTAAATCGAGTCTACAGCGTCTAATTAACATAGAGATCAGACAACAATGAATAAAATGTCATTCATGAAAATAAGTGTCAAAATATCACATTAGGAAGTCTAGGAACTCTAATGACATTGGACTTTTTTGGCGAAATGGGACGTTTGTAGCCATCTGAAACTAAAAGCTACGTTTTATTCAAAGATATATAGGGTCGTACCCCGATCCTGGAGAAATTGTAGCTAACAGTAATTCACCTACATCGATAGAAGAACAGAACGAACTCTCAGCAAAATATTAAGCTTTTGCTCAGCAACCACATCAAAGGTACATACATCTACAAGTTGACGGCACTTCCTTTGGATTCTTCCCTTCAACGTTTCAAATAATGTAACTGAACAAAATCGAAAAAAACAAGGCATTTTCTGCAAATTTAAGGATAGATTACTTAAGTGAATGGGTCACATATATTTTTAAGCAAGTTTGCCAAGGCGGTTTCAGTCGAGTGTGGAAAGTGTTACGCTTCAGTCGCCCCACATTCCAAACAAATTATATGCAAGAGATTTCCCGCGCTCAATGTCGGCTGCACATTCAATGGTTGACTTATTGTCTGCGTCAAAGGCGCTTGGCCAAATAATTACTCCGATTATAGCCTTAGGAACAATTGACTATGACAATGGAAATTCACTATATCCCACGCAGCCGTGAGGAGTTAGACAGCGGGCCCTAAATTCACACTGTTCGTGGGCTTTTGTTCCCTGAATCATGTCTTACTGTTCATGCTGTTATAGAAAAGATCATTTGAATTTAAGAGAAGCAACATTTTACATTTTTTTTACTATCCGGCATCAAATGCCTTTTGTCTGATATTATCATGCCATTCAACGAAATCAGAAAAGGTTTATTCTTTTTCTTGCCGATTTTGAGGATTCAGTTTCAGACGGACCTCATGTTTCTCCCACGTGGTTAAAGCACTCACGACCCAAAGTTATCGATTCATAAACATCCAATCACATTCCTCGACTGAAGAACTCTGACACTGAAGCTGAAAACCTCGGTTTATGCGCCGCATATTTCTCGATTAGCAAATAAAAAAACCGTTTCCTATGCGGAGAAACTGTGACTCACTAATCGATAATATCTCCACATATGTATCACAACGTACAAGGCGGAATGAGGCGTACTGAAACAGAGAACCCTTTTGGAGGCCTCACTATTCGGCAATGACTTTGCTCCGAAGGGAGTGGTCTCATCGGCACGACTGAAATTGTTTGGTATTCTCCGAATTGGACAAACTTGTTTCATAAATTCTCATCTTGCATTAACATCCTTGCAAATTTCCTCGCTTTTCTTCAGATTATACCAGTTAGATTTTGAGCCATTAGGAAAGGCATGTCAACTGTATACTCTCGCATGCGGAAAATTGATCGCATCGCTGATTTACAACCGGTGTGGTTTGTTAGGGCGGTTCTATTGAGAATAACATTTGTTCCGCCTGGGTGTTCGTGCCCCCCTCTAGCATAGAACCCTCCGCCATGCATGTGACTTGTTGTTAGCAAACTGGATAAGTCTTTTCTTGAATTAATAAACCCAAACCAATCTGGCTTTACAGTGGTCCGATGCATTAGTAAAAGAAGATAAGACGCAAAAAAGAATCCACTTTCTTTCGCATTTTCACTCGCTCAGTTGACTTGCGCCATTGTCAAAACTAAGGTCTACCAAGGTACTCCAAGTGATGAAGAGAGGCTTGAGGGCGCCTTCCTCTTTATATTCCCTCCTCACGGAAGCGGTTATTGGCTATACGGTGCTATTTCAATTAACATAGCACCTGAGGGCGTTTACAAACGGCTCATATCAAGCAGCGGGGACAAGACAACCGCAGAAATTGCAATTATTACTTCAACTGCCTTCATGGTTGACCAAAAGAGTACATTCCTCTTGAATTGCTCTCATGGACAATGGTTATAGAACTTTCCCCTCTTAATCTGGAGATAAGAGGATTATTGACTTCTTGTATTGTAAACGTCGCTTGCCCTGGCTTTGAACTTCAAGCGTTTCACTCTTTTTTCAGCGTCGGGCCGCCAATTAAAAGCGTGAACTCCTGGCCCTGTCCAACCACAGTCAAACCAAGTTCAATATCATGCAGACGTGCTGCTTGGTTCCCGAGAGAGAGAATATTGAAGGTCACAGGGCTCCGCAATCGGAAATCAGGTGACATGACGCGCGCCGGTGAGTGTCATAATCCCCACTACATGGCAGAGGCATGTGGAATCAACATTCCTTGATTTTCTGTATTCGATTACAATGAATACTATCTTCCCGTTTTCGCCAAACCTGGGGCCAAACCTGATCACATCTGACTATTTTGTTCGATACACAACGTCGCAATGCATGTTTCAATTGATACAAAGATAGTATTGCCCTCTACCTTTTGAAAAAGACATGTTTCGTTTGAACAGTGATTTGAGAATTGCGCACGAGCGCGCCAACGCAAGAACAAACAAAAACCCATTATAAACCATCCAAAAATTCAAAGACCGCAGTTAAATTTAACAAGAGACACAACATTAACTGAGTTTAAGCAAGGCTTCAAATGCCGGACAAAACTCCCGCATCGTCCGTGTATATTAAAAGTACTTCTCAAAGGACAGACGCGAAAGCTTCGAGATGAAGCTTTCTTTTAATGAGTATTAAAAGTGGTCATGAACAAAACTATTGTTAAGAGGGGAAATTTAAAGAAAGCGTCAACTCACCATTTTCCTTCGACTTTCACTCTCGCTCGACTTCGTTGTGGCCTCCTTTAAAAAAGCCGCATGAATTAATACATGCGACAACATAAGTTACACAAGAGCGACGATTTTTCACGCTTGGTGAAGGGCAAAATACGCGAATTCTCTTATGATGTCATCAATGATTCTTACCCTCACGCGCGGTTCTTCGGCGTAAGTTGTGTACAACGTTGTAATCATGCTGTAGAAGGTCGATTATCACACTTACTTTCATCGATCGGCTGAGGGAAAATATCTCTGACAATGGAGGCAAAATTACAGTGCGTAATGAAATTTGCGTGACGCAACCATAAGCGTTTTTTAACCTGCTGTTAAGAATATCTTAGTAAATTGACACGGTGTCGGTTACCATAAGCAACCAGGGAGATAAGAATACGTGTTCCAGCGTCACAGTTGTTCGGTTTAGTTCTATAATCTGTGTAAGACATGATAATCCTTTCCTTTTGTGTCGTTCTTGAGTCCGAAATTTGAGCTCAAATATTTGCGACGCACAAGTTCCGTGACAGATAAATAGCGGCGACATTTTTAACCACTTTAATAATAAAGAGCTTGAAGTGACAGGCAGGCAGGGAACAGTTTATTGTTCCGGAATATTGAATGACAAAAATTATAATATTATCATGAGTGGATTAAAAGCAAAGTACTCAATAAGTTTCACATTTAATAGCGTCACAGTTGATGTGCTTTTGGTTTCAACACGATCTTGGGCTAAATATAGCCTTGATAACACATGTGTAAGAATTTTTTTGCAACACAACAAAATATTAAAACAGACAGAATGTACTTCTTTTTTGTCAACAGTTAAACCAACCTTGAAGTATGTTAAATGCAACCTCGGGTCGGAACTGCCAAAAGTTGTAAGACTTTTATCCTTCCAGTTTTTTTTAAGCATGTTTTTAAGATGAGAAACAGAAAGTTGATGCAAAGGTGTGGTCTTCAGTACACAGGAAGATATAGAGGAATGTTTAGCACCGAAATGGGTCCGGAAGCTTTCGAACGACAGGTGTGCTATTAAAATATTGGTAAATTGATTTATCACTTTATTCCCACTTTTGGAGTCTCTTTGTGTTTTCTTCTTCCTCTGCGGTTCTCCATTATTAAAAAAATTTGTATTTTGAGCTACAACTTGACAATAAATTGATAGCTTATTATGAAAAAAGATACCTTATTTCCAGATAGAGTTTAAGATGCAGATGAATTGAAAAAAATCATTTTAATTTCCACCGAGGGATGAGGAACGAGGTATAATTAGCTACTGCCATAATAATCTTTATAATTATCACTTAAACCTGTTCCGTCATCTAATGTCGTTGGCAGCATATACCTTTGTTTTAAATAGAATATAACGATTGCAATCTTTTCAAGGCTCAGTGGAGCTTGTTGGAAACTCCTGCCTGTCGACCACATACAATATCATGTGAAATAGAAGGAAAATGCACATTTTTTTCCAAAATGGCACCATTATGGGTTTTGCTCTTATTCAAATTAGCTCTTGTTACAATATTCTTTTGAACTTGAGCTGAATAGAGAGGAACCTGGTTTAATTGAAACACCAAGCAAAGGAATAAAAAAAGCGTCTATTTTATTACAAGGTGTTATGCATTGCAAACACATGGTGTCAAACTCTATTTGTTTCTTTTTGCGCGTGCAAACATTATGATCCTATGTGAAGCCAAGCTAGAGTACAATTTGGGTCGCCTTTTTGTCATTATCTCCCCCTGTATGTTTTCAACTAATGTTCATACTAATATTATTAATATTTGAGCTATAATCTTGGCAAGTGATATGCTCTGCTAGCACAGCTTTCTTTCTGGTATTTGAGTTGTTTCCCCGAAAAGGAAACTCTGCCCCTAGCCATTTCTTTTGTCTTTTCCGGCAGTCCTCGGGCACACAAACAAGATTACAGGAAAAACAAGCGAGAAAGAGAACAAAGGAAAAGCCCCCTGCCCAATTCTGAGGGACAAATAACCTTAAAACAGCAGAGCTAAAATAATTTTATGATGTAATACTTTTGCAGTATGTATCTTAGGGCTTAGGACTTCTAAGTTGACAGAAACTGTGTCGTACTAAATTTAATGCTTTGTTGGGGCTGATTATCTGAACTTGATGATTATTCGACGCCGCAAAATCACGGTTTCCAATTGTAGGAGCTCCATTCAACTAGGCTGTATTTAGTTACGTGACAAAAACGCACCTCGAGAGATATCAAGTGGGAGTGGTTTTACAACAGAAAATTTTCAAAAGGCAAGTTTTTTCATGGATCAAACTCTGGAACAAAATTTGGGAATGGCCGAAATCATGAACCATCATTTGGAATTAAGACGTTAGTTTTGGTTTTATCAATCTTCAATAAATTGAAAACCGCGACGAGTTCGTAGCAGCGGCAAGCATTTCTGGTACATTTATTGAATTGATACGAGAAATCATCATCACACATTGTTTCGTCGGAGAGATCGTGGCCGAGTTGTTCGGAAAGGACTGAACATGAAGTCTTGTTCCGGCCCTCAACTCATCAGCAAGTTTTGGTTTTCGTTTATCCACCTTGTCTTTTTGCACTATTTTATTAAGAGGAGTGGTCTGACTAACGACTTAAGTTCTTTTATGATTCTTCTATCTTAATTCAGTTGGCGCCACTCCATAAATAATGAGATTGCCGATTTCCTCTTTATTCCGTCCTCAGTGGCCAGCGTCAACGTGGATTCCTTATAATTCCAGTCTCCTTTTTCCCCACGATGTCGAGCGAAGGACAAATCAAACAGTCTCGTGTGGATGACGGAAGATTGACTCTCCTTGGCTTCGAATCACGCTCAACCCGACTTGGTAGACCAAGGCGACTGCAAGCTAACCTGAAGTTGACTGCAAAGCAATTCACCAGAGCACTTAAGCGTTCAGACAGTACAACATTTAGCGACCAACAAATATTTCATATTTCCTGTTTTCGTTAATTCGTCGCTGACTAGCTATTCTGGGACTAAGGAAGGAGACTTTTCAAATATCGTTAAGTGTATTTTTGGCTACCGGAAATGTTGGGCATTCAATTGGACAGCTCAAAAGCTGTTCTCCCAGCTCTGATCACCGAAAAGTTAGTTTCCCCGAGGCCGTTTATTTTGGCTTATTTTCATATTACATTAAACTGAGGGTAGACTAACACGAAAACCTCACCTAAACCCATTTAAGCTTGGAAGTATTTGAGATCTTAGTGTGTACATGCTGGAAAAACTAAATTAACCGTTAGGATCCAAATTAAATTCGCAACAGAAAAAGATTTGCTCCAACAACAACACTCAATCAGTCCCTTAAAAATTGGGCTATATATAGCTCATCGTCCTTATATATTGTATATATTGTTAGTATTGTAAAAATAAAATAAAAAAATAAAATAAAAATAAATAAATAAATAAATAATGATAATGATAATAATAATAATAATAATAATAATAATAATAATAATAATAATAAAATTGGAGTGATATGTAGTAAGAGACCCAGTCAGCACCCTTAAAATTAAAACGTGATAATTAACAATTATTGGATGAGGTTGAGCATGTTAGCAATAATTATCAAGGCCAAAGTTTGTGTTATCTGCCGAAGCCGATGGCTGAGGCGATAACACAAACTGAGGCCTTGATAATTATCGCTAACATGCGAAAACCGAATTCAATAATTGTTTTATTATGCATATTCCTAAGCTGAGCTCCGCCATGACAAAACTGACCGAACTGCTGGTTAGTGTTAGGTGACGTCACTTCTGCATGCATAAAACTATTGTCTGTAGGTATGACGTCAAATCTACATATATAAAATCTATAGGTATGTAGGTATGACGTAAGAGAAACAGAGCAAGCAAAATTAGCTGCGTGCGTGCTTATAGCCAATCAAAATTGAGCTTGTGACACCAATGTATAATAATATCAGTTATATTTTGGATTATGGACGAATGCTTCCCAAAAGGTCTTCATTACACCATATCGTGTCGTCTCGCTATAATGAGCTGATTTGTTTTACAACGTCATGCAGTTGCGTACGTCAAAGGAAACTATGAGGGACATGACAAAATCATATCCCGGAAGTAACGATTACCAACTTTCCCACTCTTTCTCCCATGCAGCTCTTTTCGTTGCGCAATTCAGTCTCAACGGGGTAACCGATCAATTGGCTCAGTAAGAAGAGAAAAGGCTTATCGTGCGGTTCATTTCCCTTTGCGAAGAATCCTTGCTTTTCTTTGCGCAATATCCTGAGCATAGATAATCGGAGCAATGTGTTATTTAATTTCAGGCATCTTGTCTTACATTTGAGAAGCATAAAAGCTCTGCTCAGAACCAATAGCTGTACCTTTCGACACGATACCAGTACGTCGTACCATATAGAGGCCCCCAGAGACTTACACCCGTAGATCACTTATACCAGCCTTAAGGGCCCCGGCTAATGCTGACAGTTGACAATCCATCCTGAGGCCACGCGGACTCTAGCTAAGGAATGTTAGTTGCCTTCTTCCCTATGGTAAATGAGCTGTGCAAACAATGACGAGGAGACGGCTTTCGGTGACTGTAGCAATAGCAATATTGTCCCAATATTGTCGGGAACCCTTTCTCTGGAAGATACATGTGGATGATGAAGATGCATTGGTTTGCAGACAGAAAAAAACTCCAACCCTTCTTCGATGACCTAAAACCAGTCCTCTGGAGGGTCACAACTCCTTAGTGACGAGATCACTCTACTCACTGACAAGCACTCCATTTTGGAGAGATGAGTCGCACGTCAACATTTCGCCAAACAGACGCGCTTCCGGTATCAACGGCAAGACTATTGCTTGCATGCTTAAGTGAAATTGAACTCCTTGGCAGAGCCTCCAGAAGAATTAGACGTTAAAAAATCGTTCAAGAACCTTTTTCATCAAAATATCTAGACACCAGGCTTTGTCTATCCTAGCTGAAATCTTTAAGGACCAGTCCTTCTAACTGACGAGAACGTGAAAACATGTGTCCGCAGGAGATAATTCCTCGGGAATTCAAGGATGCTTTAAGTGATATCTTACGAAAAAAACGCGATAACACAAAAACGAGTCGAGGTTTTCTATATTTCAGGTTGGCTCGGTCTAACATAATGAGCTGTCAAATAACTACAGTACTTGACTATTTGGGGTGCAGGGGTGTAGCACAGTGGTGAGAGCACTTGCCTTCCACCAATTAATATGACCCGGGTTCGATTCCCATACTCGGCGTCATATGTGGGTTGAGTTTGTTGATTCTCTACTCTGCACCGAGACATTTTTCTCTGGGTAGTCAGGTTTTCCTCTCTCCTCAAAAACCAACATTTTACATGATTTGCGTTCATTGTTAATTTCAGTTTACAGTGTCCCCAATAAGTGCTCCAGCGCTAGAGCGACTAGACACTTAAATAAAGTTCCTTTCCTTTTTTTTTTTTCTTTCGTTGTTAGCCAAACAGTAGCACAGAAGTACACAGGGTACACCGTAACATAGCCGGAGCCGGAGGGAGATAAAGGGCACAGCGATGGCCACAGAGCCCACTTTTTCCTTGAAAGTATTCTACCAAATTTAAATATCAAGATTTGCTCGCTGCTTGTGGTTTAAACGTACGATAGAAAATATTTGCTAGTTTCTCGCATATCGGCGTTATAAAATGAGTCGCTCAGACAACTCAATAAACGGTTATAAACCCAAGCGAATGCAGTTTTCTCAATAGTAAAATAGGGGAACGAATTATTTATTCTCACGTTTAACCAAAGAAAGGGGAAATGGGGAATCCATAAATATCAACCATACGTATAGACACAGACATAAAAAAGACCCGATGTTCTCTTTGTTATATTCTCAACGAAGTGTGCTTTACTTGTCGGCTACGCTGCGACAGATCCCAGCTTAGATCTGCGGTTTACGTAACGCCATTGTTCCCTAATTACCTTGGTAAAGATGTAGTGTGTATTCTTTATGGAAGCTCATATTGTGATCTTTGACCAATATAACAAATTAGCTGGAAGAGTAGTAAAAATATGGATATAAATGCAAAATGTAATTCGCGTGACAGTCTATTGGCAAAGTAAAGTACACCCCTGCGCGTTCAATGAAAAGACGCGGAAAACCGCACCTCCGGTTGGGGTGCAAGCACATGAGAAAATAATTTGGAGGCTTATAGACGTTTCAACAATTTCTGTTTTTCTTAACCAAATGGCGTTTACTCTGCACAATATCAGAATATTGTATGATATTAAGTTAAAAGGGCCAAGTCTGGACATGTGGCGGAAAGGACGACAACCTTTTGCGGCGCCTTGAACAGCAAATAAGGAAACACTTAGTGTCGAGGATTTCGACTGAAATCGGAAACTGTCGGTTATAATAATTTTCTGAAAATGGAAATCTTACCATTTCGGCGGGAGCTCCTGATTTCGAGGAATTTTTCCTATCCCTTGTGCAAAATATAGTTGACGGCTATAGAGTGTTTTTAGGTGACGTCACGGCGGTCATGTTGATGTACCTAAACATTGGAACGGCGACCATGTCACGGTGTACCCAACTAATCCTTTTGTTTCGGTGGAAAAACGGGGTTCCTGATCACGTGAGTGAAAACACTCTCTCTATTGGCTGAATCAGCCCTTGCTGACGTAATTGTACTGTATCACAGAGTAACAATAGTATCGACAATTAGGCAGATTCAATGTGTGGCTAAAATGCCCGTGAACCAAAACATTGCTTGCGAATGTCTAATGTTTAAGGATACCTTTAAAGTAATCTCTTGTACAAAGATTTTTAAAAAGTAGGCCGCGCTCAAATTTTTGAAGTATCGAGCTTTCGATTTAAGAGGGCCAGGTGGCTCTGGGGACGAGAATGCAATATGGGGATCTGGTAACTTGTCAACATCCCTTAAGCCTTTGCAAACAGTGCATAATGGCGACATGGCGCTTTTTTCAAATGATCTCCAAAAAAACATTGATGTCGTAGGTTATTAGTCACGGAGAAGTAGTTTTGTCGTCTGAATTTCGACGAAAGTGATACGGAATCGACGATGAACAATGTAGAGAGATTAGATGTTCATCCCCGAATCATAGCAGCTCTCAAGAAAGGTACTCTCGAAACCTCTTCGAGACACTGCTTCCACTTTCGTGAATGCAATGCCACACAATCTGTTCTTTTCATGCCCTTTGTATACAGTGAGATTGACAAGTCAAGCTTCTATCCTGCGCATGTCAGCAGCAGACCTTGAAAGAACAACAAAGCTTTCTCTTTTTGACGTCTCCATCCTTCTCAGAGCTGTTTCTCATTCTCTCCCATGCCCAACCGTGAAAACTGCCTTATCTCTTTACAACAGTGCAGGACAAGCTTCCAAGGGACAAAGATTGAGTCTAGGGTGCCACATACTGAATGACTGTCTACGTGGGGGCATACTGAGACAAGGAATTACAGAGATAGCTGGGGAGAGCTCCTCTGGGAAGACACAAATCTGTCTGCAGCTTTGCCTAACTGTTCAGTTGCCAGAGGAGAAAGGGGGTTTGGGGGAGGTACATAAAATGTTTGTACATTGATGCAATTTCCCTGCTAACAGAGGCCTGTTGTCTCTTGTATTTGATGCTGACATCCAGGTGGAAAACACTTCTATAGGGGGCTTATAAAGTATTTGTTGATAACTTCACCATTCATGGATCTTCAGTGCCTGATGCATCCTGACAATTTCAGCATGGTGGTAGTCTCCCTTGCAGCCATTATTGGTGTTGTCACGCAATGCTCCTCCCCACAAAGGAACATTGCGTGACAACGCCAAAAATGGCTGCATGGGAGACTAGTTAGATGAATGCCACTTCTGTGACTGGCAAATCCTGACAACTCAGCCATGATCCTCCACACCCCATCCTCCTTTTTATGAGGGTACATTAATTTGCCTTTGTCACACGGTGGCCATATTGTCCCGGGAGACCAAAAAAGCTTTGTTTTACCACGCTAAGCCTCGCAGTGAAAACCATGGGGGTGAGGCTTGGCGTGGTAAAACAAAGCTTTTTTGGTCTCCCAGAACAATATGGCCGCCGTGTGACAAAGGCGAATAGCCATACGCTAATGAACTTGTGGCCCTCAATCAGACCAGACCACAACACCAAGAACTCCATGCTCTTCTCTTTTCGATCAGTGCATGGGGTATTATGTCAGAGTTTTTTTGAACGAGGCTTGTGAGCCGGGACCTTCGGTTTAAGTCCTTATCTAAGAAGACTTGAAAGTCTAACCATTTGCAGATGTAATTACAAAGGCAGCACTTTCTACTCTGTTATTTAAAGACTTTGAGTGTTGGTCTGGCAGGGGTCAAATTCATGACCTCCCAAATGGCAGCCCTATGCTCAACCAACTGAGCCACTGTTGTGCAGTGAACGATGGAAGACAAGCACCTGACATAATAATTATTATAAACAGTGGTAAAGGAGGAGAAACGTAATCACTTAGCACTTTTACTTTGTTGTTTTCCTTTTATCATAAGAACACATTATCAGTTCACCAAGTTGCCCAGGATACAGCGCAAATCTGTTGGTATCCCTTTTATAGACCAATAAACCAGTAGAGGAAGTAATGATAGCATAACATTGGCCTGACATCGTAGAAGACTGTAAGTTCCAGTGTTTAAGGATGGGGATCCTGTGGTTATCGCTCTACAATTGGTAGGGGTCACAAGAGGGTGGGCTGTAGGGTCGGCATATAAGACTGTATTTAAGTAAGTAGTCTATTGATCTTGGGTTTACCTCCATTACATCTTCAGTATGACATGACTATATTTTTGTGTTTTAAACAGGGGCAGTTTATATCTCAACTGAAGATGTATTTCCTAGCAAGAGACTCCATCAGCTCATGCAGAGTTTTGTGAAAAATCACACAATTACTTCAACAGCTAAAATTAGCCCAAGTGACCACATATTTATTGAACATGCGGCTGATGTGGTGGGTTCTTTAATTAAGAAGTTATTCATATTTCCAACTTTTTAAGTGTTTAAATGGAATTTACAGTGACTTTTCACAAGTGCTCAATTACCAGTCCTTTGAAGTATGTTATCAAGGGTTAATAATTTGTTTGCTGTATCGCAATAATTACATTGTAAGAGCGCTTTCCTTTTGTTAGAAAATGCAACATTTGAAGGAATACTTGCATGATAATTCCTTGCATTCTTCTGGAGGAGTATATGTCATCCTTGAAGGGACATTACTAAACCATGAAACAGCAAAATACTGAAACACCAAGTATGACTCCACAATACATTGAACACTAACCAACGAAGGTTGGATTTTGAGATTAAATATCGTTTTAGGCCTAAAACATTATTGCCCCTAATCAATTGAGATTAAGATTTGGATTGAGATTAGGAGCAATAATGTTTTACGCCTAACCTAAAACAATCTCAAAATCCAACCTTTGTCGCTTAGTATTCAATGTATGGTGGCATCATACATGGTGTTTGGTGTTTCCTTTCAGTGTTTAGTAATGCTCTCCTCTAAGTGTGTTAATTTGAAGGTGCACATGAGAGAGTTAGTCTGTCCAAATGCCCAGGCTGGCTGGTCAGTTCTGTCAAATGGATTTAGCATCCTAAATATAGAACACTAATAAAATTTTATTATTAAATTAATGCTTGGGATGTATCAGTATTTCTTAGAAACTCTACACATTTCACCTTTCTAATTGGTCAATAACAAATGCATAAATAGGTTGTAGAGTGTAGTACATGAATTTTAATGGGAACACAGAGATGGAGCAATTTGTTGAGTATGTAACAAGGACAAGCTGAAGAGTAGCCTTTCAGCAGTCAACATAACTCACAACACGTTTGAGCAAATGGCCCAAGACCGGGTAGAGTGGAGATCATTGTGTCAAACCGGCATCAGAAATTTTGTTTCTAGTAGCATCGATTGTTTGAGATCTGTGGAAAATCATTAGTGGGATTGAAGAGTCACGCAAGTCACAAGCATACCAGTAAATAAAACCAATTCCTATACTCTCAGTAAGTGTGGGTGATTTTATTGGCCAATTCCTTGTTTCTCAGCCATACTATATGATACAGCTGTGTTTTTTTTTTTTGGAGTTCAATTCATGACCTAGATAGATGATAATAATTAGAACTAGAATAATGTACCACTTAACTTATAGTACCCTACAAAAACTTCGTAAATAATAACTTATTACAGAGCCATACACATTCAGCTGAAACACTAGATATCACCAAATAGTTTAGCAATTTTATGGTGTACTTCAAATTTATGCAGGATGACTTGAGGAATATCATCACTCATCGCTTGCCAGTGTTACTTAAAAGAGGAATTATTAAGCTTGTAATTATTGATTCCATTGCTGCACTTTTTCGTGTGGAGTATTCCTTTGGTGAAACTTCCAAGCGAGCAAAGGTTCTCAGATCATTTGGAGCACAGCTTCACAAGTTGAGCCATCAGCATGAGATTCCAGTTGTATGTGTGAACCAGGTTTGTGCATGATATTAAAATTATTTAAGTGCCCTTAGTCTCAAACATTTTATTTTGACAAGTATAAGTCCAATTTCAGGGCCATAAATATTTGTTTTGCACAAACTCCAGTTTATCGCATTCAGATTTTTAGAGATAGCTCATTATGCAATGCACTTTCAATATTCTGACTGATTAGACAACGTTAGCCTTAAGCCAATGAGGCTTTTTTGCCATTACTGATGGTTGAGCTCCTTGATGGTAAGTATTATTATATTATACTGAACCATTCAATAATCAAAATAATATCCTGTATTTCAGGTTTCTGATGTCATTCAACCAGAAACAGACAGGTTTGGTGCAATTTCAAGAAAATGCCTTTTTATGTACAAACTTTTTAAGAAGATAATGTATAATTTTGTTGTCTCTCCAGAGGGTTTTGTGGAAATCGCAAAGACGTGGTCCCAGCCCTGGGCTTGGCTTGGTCCAGCATGGTGACCACACGCATGATGCTATCAAGGACAGAGCAAGTAATACAGCCACACAATGATGCATCCACTACCAAGGTAAGTGCATGGCACTTATTGTACCTTTAATAAATTTTATACTTTGAAGTTGAGTATGGAAACAGTGAATTAAAATCAATTCATAAATCACATTGATACTGACTGATTGTAATGACCAGGTCCCCTTTAATAATTACTGTTGAAAGTAGTTTCAAAATTGTGTTTATGAAAAGAGAAGTAATAGGCCATTTCCGAGTTCACGTCAGCTTCCTCTTCAAAGCGAGTCTAAGTGCGAAGTTTTTGTGATGGTAATTAGTTCCACTTTACATATGAATGAAAAGTAATTTTCACAAGAAAAACTTCGCACTTAGACTCGCTTTGAAGAGGAGGCAGACATGAACTCGGAAATTGCCTATTGGGCTATTACGTTTAATTGAAACACATCGTCAATAGTTATTTAAAGCTTTTTTCTGGTCCAAACAAACTGGGGCCGGTTGCTCGAAGCCTGCAGCTAGTTAGCGCTAATCGTTGGTTAAGAGGTATCGAAAGCTGTAGCTTTCCATAGTATTTAACGCTGTTTAGCGCTAACCATGCCTCGAGCAATCCGGGCCTGGTTGTCACCTGTGTTAAAGGGGACAGACTTTTCGACTGGAGGTAGAGGTTGGTAACCCATTGACCTCCTGAACAATCCTCCATTGACGTGTAAAATCAATTGAGTCTCTCTCCTAGGGGTCAGAGGTTGTTAAAGTAACTATAATGATTGTTGTCTAGTTTAATCAGGGTTCCTGCTGGATTTTGTATATAAAATTCTAGGAGTATTCAAGGAGTTTTCCAAGAACCATAAACTGAGTTTAAGGAGTGTTTGTAAGGAAATTTCTATGCCATACATCGTGTTTCAGTGTTTTCTTTTCTGAAAAAGACTACATTGGTATTTTTCCCACATCCTGCAAGTTAAGTGCATGCACGCGCATTTTAATTTTTGCATTAATCTTTCCCCAATAGTCAATTTGCTCAATTTTTGAGATGTCTTGTCTTTAACTTAGCGTTATATTCATTTTCTCTTGGCATGATGCAATATCTACAACTTTCACCTAAGCAAAAATTCAAGGAGTTTTCAAGCAGTTTCCCACAAAATCCTTTTTTTCAAGGGCTTTTCAAGTGCCCTTGAAGTCCAAAATTAAATTCCAGGGCTTTTCAAGCACTTCAAGGAGTAGGGCTAACCCTGTTTAATAATAATAATAATAATAATAATAATAATAATAATAATAATAATAATAGCTAACACAATGTTAATGAGGGTGGCCCTTGTTAGCATAGTTTAGTGTCCTACACTTCCTTCCACAGCAATGTGGATTTGTATTATAGTGATTTTCTGGCAAATGTGCGTGATTTTCTGGCAAAGAGCGTTCATTGCCAATGGTGTGATAAAAAAAGAGAAAACTCTCACTTGGTTCTTTGGAAGTTGAAAACCTACATAGGCCTTAAATATTTCAGGAATATTGATTGTGTGGTGACCAGTCACCATGAAGTTCAGAACAGGAAAGCAAACCTCAATAACCCTGTGTGATTTTCTTTTTAAGACATCAACACTCCATAAAATTAATACCAATTTTATAGTGTTTTGAGTTTGATATAACTGAAATACCAGCATTGCAAATCTGATGATCAAATGGCCAGTCAAGGACCCTCTCCTTCCAAGGTGCGACACACTTGATCTTACTCAAACAACAGACAAATTTAACTGTCAATGGGAAACTGTCAAATTTCTTTTTTTGTTTGTGTGTTCAGGGCACAAGTTCAGTGATAAAGAGATGTCTCAGGATTGTTTATGCACCCCATCTTCCCAGCTCCACATGCTTTTTTTATGTTAACGAGGCTGGTGTATGTGGCTATCAGAAAAACTCTGAAAAATAATATTTATTGTCTTTATGAAGTGGCAACTTTACTGAAGCTCTGTGTATTTAAATGGGCTGACAACAAGCATCTTTTGAGGAAGTCTTTCAATTTTGTCAGATATATTCTCAAGTCATCCAGAGCATCCTTCCTGTCCAATAGTGTTGGAGTACCCTGACAACCATTTAGAATAAAAAGGGCATGCAACTAGATCCAGTCCATTACTTCAAATTTAAATCAAGTCGCATACTTGTAGCAGATTACAGAGAATACTACATGCCTGAAGTCACTGTAAAAGGAATGTTTTCCAAAGAAGAGGAAAACTAATCTAATAATTATTGTATGGTATAAATTCTTTTAGAGCCTCAACACCCGATTCTCAGTAAAAAAAAAAATTTCTGTTTGAGTCAGACCTGTTCTATTTTAGGTCCTTTGCCTTCCCCTCCACTGATGGTGGTGAGAGACCATTAAAACATTTCCTGCCATCTGTTGAGTAGGAGGGACAGCTTTGTCAAGTTTCTGATTCAGGACCCACCTACCAGGGGTATTATCTGGAACACAGTTAGAAACCAACAATAATATTGCCCTCTGTGTACTAAAAACAAAAAATAAATATGCTTGGAAAGTTTAGAAAATGACAACAGCTATGTCAATGTAAAGGTATCTTCAAAATTTAACATGGCACTATATCAAGTATTTCGCATTTCCATTTTGTTCACTTTAGCACAGTATGGTCAAAGAATCCCGTAATTATTATAGTGGCACAAATTGTTTACAAACACATCAATCATCAAAGGTTATCAATACATAAAATGTGCTGCATTGTGTAAAGTAGTGCAAAGTTAGTTAGTTCCCTTTATTTGCTATTTTTACAAATCCCATAATACAGTTCATTTTTTGGGGAGAGTTCACTGAAGCATGATCCAGTACCAAGAGTAAATAACTTGTATTGTTTTCATGTAAAGAACCCCCGAAGTGTATTGCATCATGGGATGGGGGAAATAGTGAATGAAACCAATAATATTTTTTGACACCATAGCCAATGTCATTTTTTAAACTGCCCAATATAAGCCAATGTATGCATTGCAAAGAAAGAAATGAAATTCATTGTATTCCCTAATGTTGTCAAATATTTTTTTTACTGTTGTAAAAAATTTAGTTCTCTGTAAGGTACATGAACAGATTTGGGTCAGTTACAAAGGAGGCGTTGTACAGAAGGGTCTAGAACTTTAGACACAAGATTTTATTTAAAATTGCAAATTGCATTATCTTTCTTAGTATTAAATTATCAAATGTAACATCAATAATTATTGGATTAACATTCCTTGGCTCTTTGAACAAACTTGAGATGGAATGTCAACAAGATTATGTTTGCGAGTCCGACTACAATAATAATTTCATTACCAGACTTGTTACGTCTTTTCTTGATAAAAACAGAAAGTATTATTAAAAACTCAAATTCTTAACTTTTCACTTTCATTTGACTGTCTTCGTCCATGTTCTGTCCCTACTACATGTATTACTGGACAACTGTGCCAAAATCCAAAACACATTACATTAGCTCCTAATCATTTTCTTTCATCACTTTTCTTTGTCCTGTCCCTCACAAGAATTGCGGTGTGTTGCCCCCCAGCAGAGATGCCTAACACCTTATGAAGCTCTGACTGCAAGTTCTTGCCTTCCAGTTTAGTTGGTAAGAATTCGTCTTCATCCTCTCCTGTACCCAGCTGCAGACAGCTTCCAAAACCCCAAGAGTAAAGATCTCCATTGCACGACACTGCAAAGCTGACAGCTTCGCCACAAGCGATATCTTGGATGGGATTACTTTCAAGAGCAGTTACCTTTACTGGTAGGGATGTCTCCTTTGCATCTTCACCTAAACCAAGCCTTCCATACTCTGCTCTTCCCATTGTATACACTTTCCCTGCTTCATCAAGAACAATAGTATGATGTTGGCCACTTGCAATCCGCACACATTTGTCACACAAAGACGTCAGTGAGTCCACTTTGACTGGAGCATACAGTGTCTCAACATCCCCAGTTCCTAGTTGCCCATAGTTATTTAATCCCCAAGCAAACACTGACCCATCTTGAGCCACAGCAAAGGTGGAATAGCTGCCACAGAAAATGTCTTTAAATTTAAGTCCCTTTCTCCTATCTCTGACTTGTTTAGGGTTTAATATGTACTGCAGACCTCTTCGACCTCCTCGGCTGGTAAAACAACCCATTATTCTCCCTAACTGACCTTGCTCTGCACATCCCCAGGTGAAGATGTTGCCATTCTTGGTCAATGCAGCAGTGTGGTCATTTCCTGATGCTATTTTAACTACTGGGTCGTTTTGTAGAGCGAGAATGACGATGGGTTCATGTTTAGCTCCGTCTGCTTGGAGCCCAACTTGTCCACTCCCATCCTGCAAAATTAAATAAGCCGACAGTAAATAAAATTTCCTTGATTTTGACATTACAAAAAAGTTTAAAGTCTGCTTACGAGCCAAGTGGCCCATCGGGCCGCAGCTTATCCCAATTTCTGTAGCATGAAGCGACTAGGATACTTCTACTCCCCCCTGGATGCGATGCCAGTCCATCGCAGGGTTACCCCAGCATTAAATTCGCAGGTACCCATTTATGCACCTGGATGGGGAGAGGCACCGTGAGAGTAAAGTGTCTTGCCCAAGAACACAACACAATGTTCCCAGTCAGGACTCGAACCCGGACCACTCGATCCGGAATTGAGCACACTAACTATGAGGCCACCGCGCCTCCCATTTTGACATTTGCTTCGCAAATAAAGTTTGAGTACTCAGGGACCTGAATTTGGATGACACCAATTTAAACCCAGGTTAGTAGTGCACCCTAAAGAGGTGTGCTGTTGAAACTATTAAAATAATTGAGAGTCTTACCCTGTAAGTCCCCCAACCATACACAATTCCACTGTCTGATAGAGCCATGGTGTGACTGTCCCCTGCACACACCATAACAACTTTCACATTTTCCATATCTTTCACTAGGCCTGCACTAAATTCATCACCATCACTGCTTGACGTTACTCGACCCAAGCCACCTTCATCATTGCAGCCCCATGTATACACCTATGTTGTAAGAAAACATTAGTTACTAGACCCTTTTTTCTTTTTGTTTAGTTAAAGGAAATTTATTCTAATCTATACTGGCTATGCACTTATTGACTGAGTGGGAGGGCCAGACAGAAAATATTTTGTTCGAGAACAGCGAGTTCTGTGTGCCATGACCGAGGGCCAACTATTTTCCTGTCCGGCCCGACCTAAACTCAGCCAATAAGCTGAAGATCAGTTTGGACAAAAGAAGTATTAACAAAAATTTGCATAGAAAATAATTAACTACTAATATGTGATCTCACACGGGAAAATGTTCACTTTATGTTGCTTGCATTTGCTTTTCTGGCTGTAAATAACTGAGATGTTTAAAAGCGACGAAATCCTCTAAAATCGCATTGCATGGAGCAGTGCGTGTTGCTAGCAGGGCCGTAGGGCTTTTTCCAGCCCTGCCCGCACTAATGCATACGGCCTTCATGTTGGGATTTTCCCGATACTTTTATAATAAAGGCACGCGCGGGGCTGTATTTAAAAGAAAATATCAGAGATCACTAATTCCCTCATACAGTGAAATACCATTCTCTACAAATGACCATTAGAAATAAAAGTGTAATGTGATCAGAGACCAATCTAAAGAGTAGGATGTGGCAGCCACGTGAAGTTTGCATATTATCATACCACTCCTACTATTGTGTATAGGTAATCACATGAGGATTAATTGCACGAGTGTTTTGGAAATTTTCCAAAATTTCCAAAACACAAGTGCAATTAATCCTTAATAGTACGAGGACTCGTGCCATTACTTGTTTATCAATAAAAAGCAAAATTTATACATTGCTATGCAACGGATTAACCAATCATTGACGGGTAATCAAGCCCTCTCTTGATTACCAAAAATGCCCTCGATTAAGAAAAAATGCCCTCTGTCTCAGCCAATCAGCGCTCAGTAATTTTGCCCTTTATTGATAAACAGTGTAATCCTCACAACTTTTAAGTTTTAGTTGTTTCCCTCATGAATGACAAGAGATCCCGCCGTATGGAAACTGAAAAGCTGATATTTTAAATATTAGCACTTCCTCAGTCATAAAATACTACTTCTACACACATTTTGCAATAATAATATTATTACTATACCCTTTAAAAGTATCTTTTTATCTCGTCAACACCTTTCCTGTAATAGATTGAATACTGTATCATCAACGCTAACATTTGTATACAAGCTGTACCTTTCCATCATCAGTTAGTGCCACAGTGTGCATCCCTCCGCATTCCACTTGAACGATATTCATCCCATCAAGGCCTTTAACTAAGGCTGGTTTCTTTCTCTCCAAAATATCTTCACCAAGTCCCAGCTGACCGACATCCCCTTGGCCAAGTGTAAGAACACGACCAGTTTCTTTGTCCTCAGACACAGCTGCCTCACCTGTATTTAAAAGACAATTATTATAATGCTTTTGAATAAACTTTGGTATGAATATAATTTTGCATCGTTTTTGAAGTCACTTTCAAAGATTGAGTCTTGCTTCTGTGATGTTGTGCTTATTCTCTAAAGCCCTTTATCCTTGAACAACGAAACAGGTTAGTTTGAGGTTTACATGTTCGATTTTCTGAGAACTTTTTCGAAACTCAAGCACAAAATGCCTGCATATATACAACAACTGCTGAACCACAAAACTATTAAGCGCTTGAGGCCCTGATTTTTTTGTGTATCCACAGTTCCAGAAATCGAAGAATACAAGATTAGTATCCCACGAAAATTTAACATTTAGAAATTAAGAAATTGCCTTTTTTGCCGTCAAAAATGGGGGGTCGACTTATACATGGGTAAATACGGTAAGTGGAGCGCATGGTTCAGGTATTGGATTTGCATGCAGATTCTCTAGTGACAAATCCCATTTGACCACCAACTGGATTTTGTCTTTGACAATCCAGAGTTCAGCCCACAGTAGTTTCTAAATAACCAACAAGTTGCTTCCTTTTAGCTCAGTTTCTTAACCCTATTGTGTTTATTAGAATTGTTGATTCCAGAACACATCCCACTTGCCTCAAGCTTTAAAACACCTTTGCGTAAAACAAAGGTTATTTAATTAATGAGGTTAAATGTAATTTAACTGAGTTTGTTTGTTTTCTTTTTTTTTTTTCCGTTTCGGTAAAAGTCTTGCCTGTCCACTGCCCCTGGTAAGTGGTGTCTTTGTGGATAGAGCCTTCTGCGAGTATTTTCTTAGGATCGAGAGAGTAGTGGAAATGCGTAGATTTCTCTGGTGGACACAGTAGAATCATTAACTTAGCCTGCAATGGCGTCGAAAGTCATGTAACGCGAATGGCGTTTTAGTGGATCCTTAAACAAAATATACCCTTATGGAGCTCAATAATAGAAAGTCAGTTGGATAAAATAGGCAGGAATCTCAAAAGCGACGAGCACTGGACTTCGACCAACAATCTATCGCCCCGTCGAGACGAAATCAAAGTGAGCTGCATTTACCTGAAGTACATGGTAATTTGACACGATTCAGTTTCTTGTCTTCACGCACGCAATGAAATAGGAAGAGGTTTTCGCCTCAAGAGCAAATATGTTGTTTGTTTCAATAAATATTTTGCTGGAAAAGGATTCTGTGGTATTTTCTGCCTTTGTGAATTATAATATCATGTTGTGTATTGAATTTTCGAGCTTAAGGTTCAAATGTGATATGGGAGAAGTTTTTTAGTATTGATATGTAAGCAGGAAGTGTTATCACAGTCCTGTTGGAAGAGTTATTGAGTTACAACAAATGAGCCCCAAATCAATGAAAACTTGTGACGCAGATGAATAATAAAGTAGCTGCTATTTCCAAAATGATGGAATTACCTGGTGATAAATAACGTCGTACGCGTCTTGGAGAGTAAATTTTGACTTTGCATAAACAAGAGTTGGGCGATTGTGATCTTTGTTTTGACTTCGCTCATTTAATTGTCAACCTTTATAACACTTGACAGAAAAAGAAACTTACAAAAACCCGCTATCTTGCCATCATTTGACACAGATGCTTCACTGTTTGGCGAGTAAACATTGCCGCGGTAACTTAATCACGGCGCCCGCTGAATTCCGGCCATGTCACTTTCGATTTTGCAATTTAATTGAACGTAGCAAAAATCTCCCAAAATGTTTGTCGTCTGATCGTAACTTTTTATATTCAATATTCACGGTTCAAAAGTAATGTTGTTTTCATGTCGTAAATATTTTATTCTCGATCGACCGTCTGGGAAACGTTCCTTCTGCTCTTTCTGAAAACTGTGTTTCAATAGTTATTTGCTTTTTCATCAATATTTGTTTTGCATAAAGCAAGCTAACAGAATCTGTACCTTGCTGAGTTTGCATTTGTTTAGCGTTAATAGTATTTTCGGTCAGATGTTTCTGTTTTTTATGAGGGGTTTATTGTTTTGGGTCTCCCATCCTAACACTAACCCCGCGAAACAGGGATTGACTTCAATGAAGTTTAGTATTACAAAGCTTTCGATGCTCAGAGGGCACACTGTGTGTGAAAAGAAGTTGTGAGGGAACTTGAAAATTATCAACATGTCAGCCCAGAAGCCAATGTTCCTCGCTTCTCTTTTAGTTGTTATTCTTCAGAGACTGGAATGCTGTATTCAATACCACACAATTCAGTGCCTTCTGATTTTTCTGTAGCACGTACCACCGGCAAACCAGTGTATGCTTCACAGAAGCATCTAGTTGCAAATGCGTCAGGTTCCTTGTGCTTTTGGTTGTAGAGCTCATTTATCTGTGTGGCAGGAAATGGAAGCATTTAGTGGTTTTTTCCCCTCCCTTTCCCCTCTAATTTCTACTGTTCATCTGTGTGACGGATGCCTATCTTTTCTGCCGCGTGGGGGCTCACGGCTGGGTTGTCAGGTTTTCAGCCATGGGTGGCAGTCTCCTTCTTGGAGCTGCCTGCCAATAGTTGAAGCTTCAGGATACCTCAGTAGGTCTCGAAAATTGCGACCAATACAGTCGCATTTGTGACTAAAATATTTGGCGAAGTTTCAAATTTGCGACTTGTTGTCACATCAATAGGGTTAGCCATTGCCACTTTGCTGCTACGTTTGCTAAAAAATAAATAAATGACAAAATTACTTTGTTTCTCGCTGTGAATTTTCTCTGAAGATAGCTTAATTGTAGATTAATTTAGCTGTGATATTAGATGCACAGCTCCATTCCTTTGATCATTCCGCCTTTTTCAGTGGTTTCTTTACACACAAGTATGAAGAGCTCATATTTTTTTGCTAAACCGCTGACAACACAATGCAGCGCTGCCATTCTTCCAATGTTGACAATTGCCAACTACCACCAAACGAGTCATTCTTTCAACAGCCAATGAACCTCTGGCTGGCACATGACCTCACCTCAACCAGCAAACATACCAGCCACTTACACTTAAAACAAATTCTCACCAATTTTTTTATATCAATGATGCTTACATGTATAGTATTTCCATTATTAATCAGTGTCTAAATTAGTTCAAGCTAATAAATACCTCTTACTAACCGAGTTCGAGGGCTGAAACTGTAAATTACCGCCCACCTTTTTCTTTTTAGACTTATGGCCCAGAGCAAAGCGCGCTCGCCATAAATCTAAGGGGAAAAACAAGGGTCCGTAATTTACAGTAAGGAATGAGAAAATGAGTTTAGTAAGATATTTATATCTGTGTGGTAATCAGCTGCACGGGAAAGGAAGCTAGTTGAAGTCAAGCGGAAGGTTAAACCGCCATAAAGATCTGGAAAACGATAAAACTTGTTGGCTTTTTAAAATAGTTGCTCGCAAGATTCAAACAGTCTTACATGTTTATGCACCAGAAAAGACATGAAAAACTTGCTTCAGAATGTTCCATCAAAATTTCAAATTAAGCAGGCCATACTGGAGAATACTGCCCACTAATTTAGCCAATCACAGCGAGCGTAATATCTGAGATATATATAATAATTAGCAATAATTATTGAATGAGCCTGAGTAGGATATGAAAAATTCTTCATATTCTACGAAAGCCAAATTCAATAATTGCTTGATTATTCATTCAAAATATTTTCTTCGCTAAAACTTCTAAACCTAAGTACTCGCTGCCATTTTTCTGCTAAACAAAAATAACACAATCTTGTCCCCAGCTTTTTTCGGTCAACGGTTCAATAATTTGCAGCGGGCTGCACTTTTGATGTCATTTTGACGTCATCAGTTCAATAATCTGCAGGGGGCTGCACTTTTGACGTCATTGATTCAATATGACAAGTTTCTTTCCAAATTTGGTGAACAGCAGCTGGTTATGGTGAATTATGCGTGTGGTTTTAACCAATCAGAAACGGGGAAATATTTGAATGAATAATAATAATATTTATCGATAGAATACTTATAACGTACGCAGAATTATTTAACTATGCATGCATGCAGAATAGTAGTAGTGGTGAAAAGATAATAAATAAATCTAACACCATCATTTTCGTGGAAAAAGCTGTTATGAGAAAGACACAATTTCGGTCAGCACAACAAAATCAGTAATCAGAAACGAAAACGAATGATAGGTAGCCTTAATATTAAAAGCGTACATTATGCATTTATACATAGAATTCTACACATACTTAGCTTCTCTTTCTTCTTATCAACGGCATCGTTCTCTGTTTCTTCTACTTTTCTTTTCGTTGGCTGACGTTTTCGGGCAGGCATTCTCAATATTTAACGACTAGTTATCGAAAGAA
>NC_090894.1:23477475-23499975 GCF_036669925.1 Montipora capricornis | reverse complement strand
TGTAATATAGCACTTCATTGCTTATTTTTATGCTTCTTGGAAGTGATAGTGCATTACAAATCAAAAACAACTGTAAGGGAACTTCCACATGGTATTCAAAGCCTTGGCATCTCTCTTTCCAAGCCATTATCACCATCATACTGCATGACAATTAAGGCCAAAAAATTACAGAAATCATTGGTGGGTCAAACCTGTCTGAAGTTGGAAAAGGAATGCAGAAAGCTTGTCAACCCAGAAAATTCTAATTATGCTCAACTTCACTCGAAGACCTGAAGGCCTTCAAATGGACTAACCTGAAGAGATATTTTTAATATTTTGAAAGAAGAACTTTTTTTGTGTAGTACACAATGCCTTAAAATATTGCTGCTCTCCTCAGTATTTATATAACGCAAGCATTATATAAGAACTATAAGTATGGTGTTTTGTACTAGACAAGTTAGTGAGTAAAGGTGCAGAAAGTGAAAGTTGTGCATTGTGTATCAGCAGTAAAAATTTACGATACCTTCAAAAGATCCTCCATAAACATTATCGAATAGTGTTTGTTGCTTGCAGTCGTGCTAATTAAAAGCTTTTAATTTTTCCGGCTTCATTTAACGTTTTGTTCTTCTGAAACTTTCCTCAAGAAACTTTCCCCGTTGAATGTGCTGCGCAACTAAGCCGATCGATAAGGAAAAATACTTTGTGTAAGAAAAGATCAGAGTAACCTGGCTTCTGTTCTATGCTGATTTTTTTTGTGGCCAATCAGAAGCAGGGAATTCGAAAGCTTCTGGAACTGGTTCGGAAAGAGTAAGTGCTCAGGGGCTTGTGGGCTCTATGAGTCAACACCTGCTTAGCGTTACTGCATACTTTGGGGATTCCATCACTATTTTTTCCAAACAGAATAAAAGAAGATTCGAAAAAAGGCCGTGATTAACCAAATACAAAAAAGAAATCAAGCGAAAAGAAAACATAGTTATAGAAAAAAAAAAGAGATTTGATGTCTTTGTCACTGGGATTTTTTTGCTGTGGTCTGTCATCCAAGTATTAATTCCACCCAAACAGGCTTAACTTTGGTAGATACTATTGCATCAATTTATATTTAAATCGGTTATGTAAGGGCTTGCAGGAAAATGACAGTAACATTGGACAACAAAATAAATGGTGAAAAAAAAAAGTATATGTAATTGCATGGGCCCAAGGGCAATAAAGGATTAATTTCAAGCGTATTTTCAAAGTTTTCTAAAAATTGCCTGAGTCATGAAGCAGCTGGGGCAATTTGAAAAGCTTTAAAAATACAACTGAACTTAATCCTTAATTGCACAAGGGCACATTGCGATTACATGTTATCACGTAAAGGGCAACATTATGGAGGAAAAGCTCGTACAGTGCTGCGACAAAGGATAATCAACAATCTCCCATTCCGTTAAAGTTCAATTCAATAAATCGTTGCTGTGAACAGAAATAGCCCTTGAAATTTATTTTTAAATGTGGACAAAATAGTAGTTAAATCTGGAAGATTCTCGTGTAACTTCCCTTGCTCTGGATAAGCAACTGTTAACCAGTTGGGATCAAGTAATCATGCCCTCTTGGTTACCAAAAGTGCCCTCGTGATAAGGAAAAATTCCCCCTGTCTCAGCCAGTCAACATTTAGTAATCTTGCCCTGATGTGATAAAAGGGGTAATCATGCCTCCCAGGCTTCGTGAGTCAACACCTGCTTAGTAACGGCACTGTTTGGGGACTCCATCGCCATTCATCAAAAATGCAAAAACAAGTTACAGAAAAGCCTTTAACAACCAAATACATAGAAGAAATAAAGTGAACAAAAAAAAAAAAGATGAGATATCTTTGTTTGCAAAGATTTCCCAATGGTCTCCCTTCCAGGTACCAACCCTACAATAGGGCCTACTCAAGTGAAAACATAAGACTGTTCGTAATAGAAATGCAAAAATGACAACAACATTGAATAACACAATAAACAGTACACCAGCCCACTGCACTACCCATATGTACGCAATGCATGCCTATTTTTTAATGGGTCCACCTCTGTTAATTATTCCAAATTCTTATTTTGTGAAAGCTCTTGTTGTTGGTTTCAGTTACAAGTTAAAAAGGGAGAAAAAGGTGAAAAATTCAAATGTTGATTGGAAAACAGTGCGTGTGGTTCCTGACAGGTAAGTGAAATGTTTATCTTTGATGTAAGTTCATTGCCTTTCAAAAATGTTTCAACAAAAGTACTTATTCCCTTTCTAGGCTCATGGATGAAGCGATGTGTTCTAGGATTGAAGAATATTGGGGTAAACATGGCAGTCTGTCCAGGTATAGTATGGACTGATTTTTACTACTAAATCTTTCAAAGTCTTTCAAATTATCAACAAGGTAGGTAGGTAGGTAAAGTCTGCTACAAACCTAGAAGGCCCATCAGGGCGGCGCTTATCTCTGGTTTCTGTAGCATGGAGCGACTAGGAGTATTTCTACTCCCCCCTGGATGGGATGCCAGTCCATCACAGGGTTACCCCCAGCATTGGATTCACCGGTACCCCATTTATACACCTGGGTGGAGAGAGGCACCATGAGAGTAAAGTGTCTCGCCCAAGAACACAACACTATGTCCCCGGCCAGGACCCGAACCTGGACCACTCAATCCGGAGTTGAGCACACGACGAACCATGAGGCCACCGTGCCTCCCAAATTATCAACAAGCCAGTCAAAAACTTCTGATTTGCTTTCATAATTTTTTTTTGGTAGAGAGGAGGCAATAGAGGAGTATCTGAAAGTTGCTCAAGATTTAGAAATGTATGGAGTGCAGTATTTTGAAATTAAGAACAAGAAAGGCACTGCTCTTTACCTTGGTGTAGATGCACTGGGGGGTTAAACATCTATGAAAAAAATGACAAGTAAGTGCTGTCCATGTATCCTTTGACTTTGCTTTATAAGTTCTGCTTGGATGAATGTTCCAGTGTGCCAATTATTATGACTGTGTGATCAGCTTTACAGAATATATTGTGGCAACATTTTAATAGTTCAACTGGTCATGCTTTTAGTGTTAACAAATCACATAATGTGTAATAAAACAGAACAACCGCAGGGCTCGAAATTAACGAAAAAATCGAGCTGCATTTTGCGACAAGATACGAAAATTTAGTCGCAATTTTGCAAATTTTAGTCATAAAAAATTGCCGCGCTGCATTGTGTTGTCAGCGGTTTAGCAAAGAAATATGAGCCCGCAATACTTGTGTGTAAAGAAACCGCTGAAAATTGTGAATGATCGAAGGAATGGACGTAACATCGCTGCTAAATTGCTCTACAATTACGCTATCTTCAGAGAAAAATTCACAGCGAGAACAAAATAGTTTTGTCATTTATTTATTTATTTTTTAGCAAAAGTAGCAAAGTAAAGTGGCAACTGCTAACCCTTTTGTTTCGAAAGAGCGAAGGTGACAACAAGTCGCAAATTTGCGACTTCTCCAGATTTTTTGGTCGCAAAGGAAAAAATTTAGTCGCAAATGCGACTGTATTGGTCGCAATTTCGAGCCCTGAACCTTAAGTTAACGTTTGATCCATTAGCCCATGTTCAACTGTACCTGTGTAACAAAAAAAGCAGGGTTTGAAATCCAGTCGCAAATTTTGCACCATGTACAAAAATTTAGTCGCAATTTGCAAATTTTAATAGCAAAGTCGTTTCACTGTTTTGTTTTGCCAGCTGTTTTAAGAAAACAAATATTGGCCTGGAATACTTGTGTGTAAAGAAACTGCTGAAAAATTGCAAATGATCGAGGGAATGGCGTCGTGCATGTAAAATTGCAGCTAAATTACGCCACAAATGTGCCCCATAGCTTCATTTTTCTTTTAAGGACGTTCGCGCGAAAATTTTTTTACCACTGTAAGATGAGAAAACATGCCCGGAAAAACACCCAAAATGTGACAAAAATCGACCTTCCTTAGCGAATGAGGCCAGTGTCTGTAAACCCAAATATATAGCAATTAAATCTTTGAAGTGAAATCCTCTTTTGCCAATATTCTTTAAGTGGACTTATTAAGTGAATTTAGTCAACTGGTGAGGTTCCTTAAAGATCAAGTTCGCATTTAGCGACCACAGTTTCACGTGCCTTTGATGTCCCGTGAGCAGAAATCTTGAAATTTTTTAAACTTCCCACATTGATTTTTTGTTCATTTTTGACAACGTGGAGATAATTGTAAATAAAATCCGTTTCTGGAAAGAAAAATAGGGGTCACCGACCGTCCAAGACCGTTAAATCCAGGCAAAGCTATAGCAATGGCCTTTTGCCCTGTCATTTCTCATTTTATTTCTTAGCGCGCGCTCGTGTATGACGTGGCGAGTGCATTTGCGTGCGTAGTAAGGATGCGCAGAAACAATTGGCGCGAACGTCCTTAAGCGAGGTGATGAAAGTTCAAATTTTTGGGCAAACCCAGGCAAGTTGTGCAACAGCAGAAATGATAAATTTCTTTTCACAAAATGACACCGAATCGAAAAGTATCATATCAGAAGACAAGAACGTCATTCTAAAAGTGTTTGTGAACTGTAATACGGGACACATAATGTATTTTCGCTAACTGAATGTTGTTGATGTGTTTTTTGCTGCAGACTCATTTTATTTCACGTTGCTTGTAAAATGAGGTTTTTCTAATGTCTTTGTTGAACAGGCACATCTTTGCTCCTGCCAGTGATGGCTGTTGTAAATGGTCATGCAACTTTCACAATTGATTCAAAGGAGTGCTGATAGAAATTAATACATTGACTTTCACTAAATTTAAGTTTGAAAAGTGTTCTCAAAAATTCACAACTGCCCCGCAAATTTCCCCTTCCTGCTTCAGTGGGAGCTGTAAATTTCTGGGATATAGATGGAAAATACGAGTTAAGAGAATTCCTAGTGGAGTTTGAAGTTACACCGGTACCAAACAAATTCTGCAAATTAATATTATTGCTTCTGTAGACTGCAAGCAGTCTCTCTTTTGCTCTAAATCGTTGAATTTGAATAAACACTTCAAAATGGCCAAAACTGCAGGTTGCAAATACCACGGGCATTTGTTAGAATGAAAAGAGAGACTGCAATGCTTTCATATTGCATTTTGGAACCCCAGTGACAGATTGACAGCTCTCATCATCCTGCCTGCCATGCCCATTTGGAAATATTCTCACAAGATTCAACGGGCGTTTTTTTGCCGGTAATTGATATGTAATGTTCGGTCGCCAACCAACAAAACTTGAATATGGTGTAGCACTTTTATTTTGCATTTTAATCCGCAAAATAAAAATTCCACAGAAATATCATGTACATGGTAAGGTGATGTATTAGGCGATGTATATAATGCTTCAGTGTCCCGTTTTATATATGCATGAAGTCAGTTTATGTAAGTCTGTAAAAAATGCAGATATAATTTTTTCTTCTTTCTTCGCTTAAAAGAGACCAGAATGTGAAGATTATAGAAATCAGTTTGTATTATTGTTTATCCATGGTTGGGCAAGCGCCTTCCTCTGAACTTTGTGAAATTTATTGGATGTTGGGGTTGGGCACTTAACCCTTTAAGCCCCGATAGTGCCATATGGCACTCTTGCGTGACTGCATCTTATTCCCGATAGTGCCATATGGCACTCTGAGACCCACGTACATGTGTAACCAATGAAAAGTGATGTTTTAGCGTTGCTATGAAGCTCTATTGTTTTTGAACCAATAGAAAAGGGTTAAGCTTTCATTTGATGTGAATTATGTCATAGGTTTTCACTTAGCATCAGTCTCAAAATTTCAATCGAAAACTATGGCGGCGATGAGCGAAGACGAAAGTGACGACGGTGTGTTTTTAGGATTCGAAGAGGAAGATCGAGAAGCTATTGCAGAATGGAGGCAAGCTAGATTTGAAGCTAGACATCAAAGCGACTTAGAGTCAGACATTTCTGTGTCTTCTGTTGCAACCGACGATCTCTCAGACCTAACAGACTCTGACGAAGAAGAGACATGGAATGAGGACGAACATCCCGTAGACGTTGCACCATTTACTGCCGCTACTGGCCCTACTTCTGGCGTTGCAGAGGGATGGAACAGCGATTGATTTTTTTTTATTTGATGTTCCCAGAAGAACTTATTGAGCAAATCGTCCTTGAAAAACGAATCGTTACGCACGGGAATGTATTGCTGTGAAACCAGACCCAGAATGGTTTGACACAACTCTCGCCGAAGTGAAAGCGTTCCTTGGACTGCACGTGCTGTTTGGAATAAAGCAGTTGCCTGCCACTCGCCTTTATTGGAGCAGCGATCCTCTTATTAGAGTTACGGCAGTCCACTCTACTCACTGACAAGCACTCCATTTTGGCAGAGAATGAGTCGCACTGTCAGGGGGACCATTGTCGCCAAAACAGACGCGCTTCCGGTATCAACGGCAAGACTATTGCTTGCATGCTTAATTGAAATTGAACTCCTTGGCAGAGCCTCCAGAATAATTAGACGTTAAAATCGCGTTTCCAATCAAGCCTTTTTAACATCAAAATATCTAGACCCAGGAGCTTTGTCTATCCACTTAGCTGAAAATCTTTAAGGACCAGTCCTTCTACACTGAGCGAGCAACGTGAAGAAACATGTGCATCCGCACAGGGCAGATAAGATTGCCTCGGGAATTCAAGGATGGCTTAAGTGGATATCCACACGAAAAAAACGCGATAACACAAAAACACGTCACGAGGTTTTCTAACCTTTCAGGTTGGCGTCGGTCTAACATAATGAGCTCGTCAAAATAACTACAGTAATATGACTATTTGGGGTGCAGGGGTGTAGCCACAGTGGTGCAGAGCACATTGCCTATCCACCAATTGAATATGACCCGGGTTCGATTCCCATACTCGGGGCGGTCATATGTGGGTTGAGTTTTTGATTCTCTCCTCTGCACCGAGGACATTTTTCTTCTGCGGTCAGTCAGGTTTTCCTCTCTCCTCCAAAAAACCAAACCTTTTACATGATGTTTGCGTTCATTGTTAATTTCAGTTTACAGTGTCCCCAATAAGTGCTCCAGCGCTAGAGCGACTAGACACTTAAATAAAGTTCCTTTCCTTTTTTTTTTTCTTTCGTTGTTAGCCAAACAGTAGCACAGAGTACACACAGGGTACACCGTAACATAGCCGGAGCCGGAGGGAGATAAAGGGCACAGCGATGGCCACAGAGCCCACTTTTTCAGTGAAAGTATTCTACCAAATTTAAATATCAAGATTTGCTCGCTGCTTGTGGTTTAAACGTACGATAGAAAATATTGCTAGTTTCTCGCATATCGGCGCTATAAAATGAGTCGCTCAGACAACTCAATAAACGGTTATAAACCCAAGCGAATGCAGTTTTCTCAATAGGTAAAATAGGGGACGAATTAATTTATCTCACGTTTAACCAAAGAAAGGGGAATGGGGAATCCATAAATATCAACCATACGTATAGACACAGACATAAACAAGACCCGATGTTCTCTTTGTTATATTCTCAACGAAGTGTGCTTACTTGTCGGCTAGCTGCGCCAGATCCCAGCTTAGATCTGCGGTTTACGTAACGCCATTGTTCCCTAATTACCTTGGTAAAGATGTAGTGTGTATTCTTTATGGAAGCTCATATTGTGATCTTTGACCAATATAACAAATTAGCTGGAAGAGTAGTAAAAATAATGGATATAAATGCAAAATGTAATTCGCGTGACAGTCTATGGCAAAGTAAAGTACACCCCTGCGCGTTCAATGAAAAGACGCGGAAAACCGCACCTCCGGTTGGGGTGCAAGCACATGAGAAAATAATTTGGAGGCTTATAGACGTTTCAACAATTCTGTTTTTCTTAACCAAATGGCGTTTACTCTGCACAATATCAGAATATTATATATTAAGTTAAAAGGGCCAAGTCTGGACAGTGGCGGAAAGGACGACAACCTTTTGCGGCGCCTTGAACAGCAAATAAGGAAACACTTAGTGTCGAGGATTTCGAATGAAATCGGAAACTGTCGGTTATAATAATTTTCTGAAAATGGAAATCTTACCATTTCGGCGGGAGCTCCTGATTTCGAGGAATTTTTCCTATCCCTTGTGCAAAATATAGTTGACGGCTATAGAGTGTTTTTAGGTGACGTCCACGGCGGTCATGTTGATGTACCTAAACATTGGAACGGCGACCATGTCACGGTGTACCCAACTAATCCTTTTGTTTCGGTGGAAAAAAAATGGTTCCTGATCACGTGAGTGAAAACACTCTCTCTATTGGCTGAATCAGCCCTTGCTGACGTAATTGTACTGTATCACAGAGTAACAATAGTATCGACAATTAGGCAGATTCAATGTGTGGCTACAATGCCCGTGAACCAAAACATTGCTTGCGAATGTCTAATGTTTAAGGATACCTTTAAAGTAATCTCTTGTACAAAGATTTTAAAAAGTAGGCCGCGCTCAAATTTTTGAAGTATCGAGCTTTCGATTTAAGAGGGCCGGGTGGCTCTGGGGACGAGAATGCAATATGGGATCTGGTAACTTGTCAACATCCCTAAGCCTTTGCAAACAGTGCATAATGGCGATAATGGCGACATGGCGCTTTTTTCAAATGATCTCCAAAAAAAACATTGATGTCGTAGGTTATTAGTCACGGAGAAGTAGTTTTGTCGTCTGAATTTCGACGAAAGTGATACGGAATCGGACGATGAACAATGTAGAGAGATTAGATGTTCATCCCCGAATCATAGCAGCTCTCAAGAAAGGTACTCTCGAAACCTCTTCGAGACACTGCTTCCACTTTCGTGAATGCAATGCCACACAATCTGTTCTTTTCATGCCCTTTGTATACAGTGAGATTGACAAGTCAAGCTTCTATCCTGCGCATGTCAGCAGCAGACCTTGAAAGAACAACAAAGCTTTCTCTTTTTGACGTCTCCATCCTTCTCAGAGCTGTTTCTCATTCTCTCCCATGCCCAACCGTGAAAACTGCCTTATCTCTTTACAACAGTGCAGGACAAGCTTCCAAGGGACAAAGATTGAGTCTAGGGTGCCACATACTGAATGACTGTCTACGTGGGGGCATACTGAGACAAGGAATTACAGAGATAGCTGGGGAGAGCTCCTCTGGGAAGACACAAATCTGTCTGCAGCTTTGCCTAACTGTTCAGTTGCCAGAGGAGAAAGGGGGGTTTGGGGGAGGTACATAAAATGTTTGTACATTGATGCAATTTCCCTGCTAACAGAGGCCTGTTGTCTCTTGTATTTGATGCTGACATCCAGGTGGAAAACACTTCTATAGGGGGCTTATAAAGTATTTGTTGATAACTTCACCATTCATGGATCTTCAGTGCCTGATGCATCCTGACAATTTCAGCATGGTGGTAGTCTCCCTTGCAGCCATTATTGGTGTTGTCACGCAATGCTCCTCCCCACAAAGGAACATTGCGTGACAACGCCAAAAATGGCTGCATGGGAGACTAGTTAGATGAATGCCACTTCTGTGACTGGCAAATCCTGACAACTCAGCCATGATCCTCCACACCCCATCCTCCTTTTTATGAGGGTACATTAATTTGCCTTTGTCACACGGTGGCCATATTGTCCCGGGAGACCAAAAAAGCTTTGTTTTACCACGCTAAGCCTCGCAGTGAAAACCATGGGGGTGAGGCTTGGCGTGGTAAAACAAAGCTTTTTTGGTCTCCCAGAACAATATGGCCGCCGTGTGACAAAGGCGAATAGCCATACGCTAATGAACTTGTGGCCCTCAATCAGACCAGACCACAACACCAAGAACTCCATGCTCTTCTCTTTTCGATCAGTGCATGGGGTATTATGTCAGAGTTTTTTTGAACGAGGCTTGTGAGCCGGGACCTTCGGTTTAAGTCCTTATCTAAGAAGACTTGAAAGTCTAACCATTTGCAGATGTAATTACAAAGGCAGCACTTTCTACTCTGTTATTTAAAGACTTTGAGTGTTGGTCTGGCAGGGGTCAAATTCATGACCTCCCAAATGGCAGCCCTATGCTCAACCAACTGAGCCACTGTTGTGCAGTGAACGATGGAAGACAAGCACCTGACATAATAATTATTATAAACAGTGGTAAAGGAGGAGAAACGTAATCACTTAGCACTTTTACTTTGTTGTTTTCCTTTTATCATAAGAACACATTATCAGTTCACCAAGTTGCCCAGGATACAGCGCAAATCTGTTGGTATCCCTTTTATAGACCAATAAACCAGTAGAGGAAGTAATGATAGCATAACATTGGCCTGACATCGTAGAAGACTGTAAGTTCCAGTGTTTAAGGATGGGGATCCTGTGGTTATCGCTCTACAATTGGTAGGGGTCACAAGAGGGTGGGCTGTAGGGTCGGCATATAAGACTGTATTTAAGTAAGTAGTCTATTGATCTTGGGTTTACCTCCATTACATCTTCAGTATGACATGACTATATTTTTGTGTTTTAAACAGGGGCAGTTTATATCTCAACTGAAGATGTATTTCCTAGCAAGAGACTCCATCAGCTCATGCAGAGTTTTGTGAAAAATCACACAATTACTTCAACAGCTAAAATTAGCCCAAGTGACCACATATTTATTGAACATGCGGCTGATGTGGTGGGTTCTTTAATTAAGAAGTTATTCATATTTCCAACTTTTTAAGTGTTTAAATGGAATTTACAGTGACTTTTCACAAGTGCTCAATTACCAGTCCTTTGAAGTATGTTATCAAGGGTTAATAATTTGTTTGCTGTATCGCAATAATTACATTGTAAGAGCGCTTTCCTTTTGTTAGAAAATGCAACATTCGAAGGACACTTGCATGATAATTCCTTGCATTCTTCTGGAGGAGTATAATTATGTCATCCTTGAAGGGACATTACTAAACCATGAAACAGCAAAATACTGAAACACCAAGTATGACTCCACAATACATTGAACACTAACCAACGAAGGTTGGATTTTGAGATTAAATATCGTTTTAGGCCTAAAACATTATTGCCCCTAATCAATTGAGATTAAGATTTGGATTGAGATTAGGAGCAATAATGTTTTACGCCTAACCTAAAACAATCTCAAAATCCAACCTTTGTCGCTTAGTATTCAATGTATGGTGGCATCATACATGGTGTTTGGTGTTTCCTTTCAGTGTTTAGTAATGCTCTCCTCTAAGTGTGTTAATTTGAAGGTGCACATGAGAGAGTTAGTCTTTCCAAATGCCCAGGCTGGCTGGTCAGTTCTGTCAAATGGATTTAGCATCCTAAATATAGAACACTAATAAAATTTTATTATTAAATTAATGCTTGGGATGTATCAGTATTTCTTAGAAACTCTACACATTTCACCTTTCTAATTGGTCAATAAGAAATGCATAAATAGGTTGTAGAGTGTAGTACATGAATTTTAATGGGAACACAGTGATAGAGCAATTTTGTTGAGTATGTAACAAGGACAAGCTGAAGAGTAGCCTTTCAGCAGTCAACATAACTCACAACACGTTTGAGCAAATGGCCCAAGACCGGGTAGAGTGGAGATCATTGTGTCAAACCGGCATCAGAAATTTTGTTTCTAGTAGCATCGATTGTTTGAGATCTGTGGAAAATCATTAGTGGGATTGAAGAGTCACGCAAGTCACAAGCATACCAGTAAATAAAACCAATTCCTATACTCTCAGTAAGTGTGGGTGATTTTATTGGCCAATTCCTTGTTTCTCAGCCATACTATATGATACAGCTGTGTGTTTTTTTTTTTGGAGTTCAATTCATGACCTAGATAGATGATAATAATTAGAACTGGAATAATGTACCACTTAACTTATAGTACACTACAAAAACTTCGTAAATAAGAACTTATTACAGAGCCATACACGTTCAGCTGAAACACTAGATATCACCAAATAGTTTAGCAATTTTATGGTGTACTTCAAATTTATGCAGGATGACTTGAGGAATATCATCACTCATCGCTTGCCAGTGTTACTTAAAAGAGGAATTATTAAGCTTGTAATTATTGATTCCATTGCTGCACTTTTTCGTGTGGAGTATTCCTTTGGTGAAACTTCCAAGCGAGCGAAGGTTCTCAGATCATTTGGAGCACAGCTTCACAAGTTGAGCCATCAGCATGAGATTCCAGTTGTATGTGTGAACCAGGTTTGTGCATGATATTAAAATTATTTAAGTGCCCTTAGTCTCAAACATTTTATTTTGACAAGTATAAGTCCAATTTCAGGGCCATAAATATTTGTTTTGCACAAACTCCAGTTTATCGCATTCAGATTTTTAGAGATAGCTCATTATGCAATGCACTTTCAATATTCTGACTGATTAGACAACGTTAGCCTTAAGCCAATGAGGCTTTTTTGCCATTACTGATGGTTGAGCTCCTTGATGGTAAGTATTATTATATTATACTGACCCATTCAATAATCAAAATAATATCCTGTATTTCAGGTTTCTGATGTCATTCAACCAGAAACAGACAGGTTTGGTGCAATTTCAAGAAAATGCCTTCTTATGTACAAACTTTTTAAGAAGATAAGTTTCTAACCTACACATCAATGTATAATTTTGTTGTCTCTCCAGAGGGTTTTGTGGAAATCGCAAAGACGTGGTCCCAGCCCTGGGCTTGGCTTGGTCCAGCATGGTGACCACACGCATGATGCTATCAAGGACAGAGCAAGTAATACAGCCACACAATGATGCATCCACTACCAAGGTAAGTGCATGGCACTTATTGTACCTTTAATAAATTTTATACTTTGAAGTTGAGTATGGAAACAGTGAATTAAAATCAATTCATCAATCACAAGACTGACTGATTGTAATAACCAGTTTCCCTTTAATAATTACTGTTGAAAGTAGTTTCAAAATTGTGTTTATGAAAAGAGAAGTAATAGGCCATTTCCGAGTTCACGTCAGCTTCCTCTTCAAAGCGAGTCTAAGTGCGAAGTTTTTGTGATGGTAATTAGTTCCACTTTACATATGAATGAAAAGTAATTTTCACAAGAAAAACTTCGCACTTAGACTCGCTTTGAAGAGGAGGCAGACATGAACTCGGAAATTGCCTATTGGGCTATTATGTTTAATTGAAACACATCGTCAATAGTTATTTAAAGCTTTTTTCTGGTCCAAACAAACTGGGGCCGGTTGCTCGAAGCCTGGTTAGCGCTAACCGTTGGTTTAGAGGTATCAAAACCTATGGGTTTCCATAGTATTTAACGCTGTTTAGCGCTAACCATGCCTCGAGCAACCCGGCCCTGGTTGTCACCTGTGTTAAAGGGGACAGACTTTTCGACTGGAGGTAGAGGTTGGTAACCCATTGACCTCCTGAACAATCCTCCATTGACGTGTAAAATCAATTGAGTCTCTCTCCTAGGGGTCAGAGGTTGTTAAAGTAACTATAATGATTGTTGTCTAGTTTAATCAGGGTTTGTGCTGGATTTTGTATATAAAATTCTAGGAGTATTCAAGGAGTTTTCCAAGAACCATAAACTGAGTTTAAGGAGTGTTTGTAAGGAAATTTCTATGCCATACATCGTGTTTCAGTGTTTTCTTTTCTGAAAAAGACTACATTGGTATTTTTCCCACATCCTGCAAGTTAAGTGCATGCACGGGCATTTTAATTTTTGCATTCATCTTTCCCCAATAGTCAATTTGCTCAATTTTTGAGACGTCTTGTCTTTAACTTAGCGTTATATTCATTTTCTCTTGGCATGATGCAATATCTACAACTTTCACCTAAGCAAAAATTCAAGGAGTTTTCAAGCAGTTTCCCACAAAATCCTTTTTTTCAAGGGCTTTTCAAGTGTCCTTGAAGTCCAAAATTAAATTCCAGGGCTTTTCAAGCACTTCAAGGAGTAGGGCTAACCCTGTTTAATAATAATAATAATAATAATAATAATAATAATAATAATAATAATAATAGCTAACACAATGTTAATGAGGGTGGCCCTTGTTAGCATAGTTTAGTGTCCTACACTTCCTTCCACAGCAATGTGGATTTGTATTATAGTGATTTTCTGGCAAATGTGCGTGATTTTCTGGCAAAGAGCGTTCATTGCCAATGGTGTGATAAAAAAAGAGAAAACTCTCACTTGGTTCTTTGGAAGGTGAAAACCTGTAGACATAGGCCTTAAATATTTCAGGAATATTGATTGTGTGGTGACCAGTCACCATGAAGTTCAGAACAGGAAAGCAAACCTCAATAACCCTGTGTGATTTTCTTTTTAAGACATCAACACTCCATAAAATTAATACCAATTTTATAGTGTTTTGAGTTTGATATAACTGAAATACCAGCATTGCAAATCTGATGATCAAATGGCCAGTCAAGGACCCTCTCCTTCCAAGGTGCGACACACTTGATCTTACTCAAACAACAGACAAATTTAACTGTCAATGGGAAACTGTCAAATTTCTTTTTTTGTTTGTGTGTTCAGGGCACAAGTTCAGTGATAAAGAGATGTCTCAGGATTGTTTATGCACCCCATCTTCCCAGCTCCACATGCTTTTTTTATGTTAACGAGGCTGGTGTATGTGGCTATCAGAAAAACTCTGAAAAATAATACTTATTGTCTTTATGAAGTGGCAACTTTACTGAAGCTCTGTGTTTTTAAATGGGCTGACAACAAGCATCTTTTGAGGAAGTCTTTCAATTTTGTCAGATATATTCTCAAGTCATCCAGAGCATCCTTCCTGTCCAATAGTGTTGGAGTACCCTGACAACCATTTAGAATAAAAAGGGCATGCAACTAGGTCCAGTCCATTACTTCCAATTTAAATCAAGTTGCATACTTGTAGCAGATTACAGAGAATACTACATGCCTGAAGTCACTGTAAAAGGAATGTTTTCCAAAGAAGAGGAAAACTTATCTAATAATTATTGTATGGTATAAATTCTTTTAGAGCCTCAAACACCCGATTCTCAGTAAAAAAAAAAAAATTCTGTTTGAGTCAGACCTGTTCTATTTAGGTGCTTTGCCTTCCCCACCACTGATGGTGGTGAGAGATCAAAGGCTTGCTGGATTTCTTGGCCATTAAAACATTTCCTGCCATCTGTTGAGTAGGAGGGACAGCTTTGTCAAGTTTCTGATTCAGGACCCACCTACCAGGGGTATTATCTGGAACACAGTTAGAAACCAACAATAATATTGCCCTCTGTGTACTAAAAACAAAAATAAATAAATATGCTTGGAAAGTTTAGAAAATGACAACAGCTATGTCAATGTAAAGGTATCTTCAAAATTTAACATGGCACTATATCAAGTATTTCGCATTTCCATTTTGTTCACTTTAGCACAGTATGGTCAAAGAATCCCGTAATTATTATAGTGGCACAAATTGTTTACAAACACATCAATCATCAAAGGTTATCAATACATAAAATGTGCTGCATTGTGTAAAGTAGTGCAAAGTTAGTTAGTTCCCATTATTTGCTATTTTTACAAATCCCATAATACAGTTCATTTTTTGGGGAGAGTTCACTGAAGCATGATCCAGTACCAAGAGTAAATAACTTGTATTGTTTTCATGTAAAGAACCCCCGAAGTGTATTGCATCATGGGATGGGGGAAATAGTGAATGAAACCAATAATATTTTTTGACACCATAGCCAATGTCATTTTTTAAACTGCCCAATATAAGCCAATGTATGCATTGCAAAGAAAGAAATGAAATTCATTGTATTCCCTAATGTTGTCAAATATTTTTTTTACTGTTGTAAAAAATTTAGTTCTCTGTAAGGTACATGAACAGATTTGGGTCAGTTACAAAGGAGGCGTTGTACAGAAGGGTCTAGAACTTTAGACACAAGATTTTATTTAAAATTGCAAATTGCATTATCTTTCTTAGTATTAAATTATCAAATGTAACATCAATAATTATTGGATTAACATTCCTTGGCTCTTTGAACAAACTTGAGATGGAATGTCAACAAGATTATGTTTGCGAGTCCGACTACAATAATAATTTCATTACCAGACTTGTTACGTCTTTTCTTGATAAAAACAGAAAGTATTATTAAAAACTCAAATTCTTAACTTTTCACTTTCATTTGACTGTCTTCGTCCATGTTCTGTCCCTACTACATGTATTACTGGACAACTGTGCCAAAATCCAAAACACATTACATTAGCTCCTAATCATTTTCTTTCATCACTTTTCTTTGTCCTGTCCCTCACAAGAATTGCGGTGTGTTGCCCCCCAGCAGAGATGCCTAACACCTTATGAAGCTCTGACTGCAAGTTCTTGCCTTCCAGTTTAGTTGGTAAGAATTCGTCTTCATCCTCTCCTGTACCCAGCTGCAGACAGCTTCCAAAACCCCAAGAGTAAAGATCTCCATTGCACGACACTGCAAAGCTGACAGCTTCGCCACAAGCAATATCTTGGATGGGATTACTTTCAAGAGCAGTTACCTTTACTGGTAGGGATGTCTCCTTTGCATCTTCACCTAAACCAAGCCTTCCATACTCTGCTCTTCCCATTGTATACACTTTCCCTGCTTCATCAAGAACAATAGTATGATGTTGGCCACTTGCAATCCGCACACATTTGTCACACAAAGACGTCAGTGAGTCCACTTTGACTGGAGCATACAGTGTCTCAACATCCCCAGTTCCTAGTTGCCCATAGTTATTTAATCCCCAAGCAAACACTGACCCATCTTGAGCCACAGCAAAGGTGGAATAGCTGCCACAGAAAATGTCTTTAAATTTAAGTCCCTTTCTCCTATCTCTGACTTGTTTAGGGTTTAATATGTACTGCAGACCTCTTCGACCTCCTCGGCTGGTAAAACAACCCATTATTCTCCCTAACTGACCTTGCTCTGCACATCCCCAGGTGAAGATGTTGCCATTCTTGGTCAATGCAGCAGTGTGGTCATTTCCTGATGCTATTTTAACTACTGGGTCGTTTTGTAGAGCGAGAATGACGATGGGTTCATGTTTAGCTCCGTCTGCTTGGAGCCCAACTTGTCCACTCCCATCCTGCAAAATTAAATAAGCCGACAGTAAATAAAATTTCCTTGATTTTGACATTACAAAAAAGTTTAAAGTCTGCTTACGAGCCAAGTGGCCCATCGGGCCGCAGCTTATCCCAATTTCTGTAGCATGAAGTGACTAGGATACAATGTACTTCTACTCCCCCCAGGATGGGATGCCAGTCCATCGCAGGGTTACCCCAGCATTAAAGTCGCAGGTACCCATTTATGCACCTGAATGGGGAGAGGCACCGTGAGAGTAAAGTGTCTTGCCCAAGGACACAACACAATGTTCCCAGCCAGGACTCGAACCCGGACCACTCGATCCGGAATTGAGCACACTAACTATGAGGCCACCGCGCCTCCCATTTTGACATTTGCTTCGCAAATAAAGTTTGAGTACTCAGGGACCTGAATTTGGATGACACCAATTTAAACCCAGGTTAGTAGTGCACCCTAAAGAGGTGTGCTGTTGAAACTATTAAAATAATTGAGAGTCTTACCCTGTAAGTCCCCCAACCATACACAATTCCACTGTCTGATAGAGCCATGGTGTGACTGTCCCCTGCACACACCATAACAACTTTCACATTTTCCATATCTTTCACTAGGCCTGCACTAAATTCATCACCATCACTGCTTGACGTTACTCGACCCAAGCCACCTTCATCATTGCAGCCCCATGTATACACCTATGTTGTAAGAAAACATTAGTTACTAGACCCTTTTTTCTTTTTTTTCGTCAAAGGAAATTTATTCTAATCTATACTGGCTATGCACTTATTGACTGAGTGGGAGGTCCAGACAGAAAATATTTTGTTCGAGAACAGCGAGTTCTGTGTGCCATGACCGAGGGCCAACTATTTTCCTGTCCGGCCCGACCTAAACTCAGTCAATAAGCTGAAGATCAGTTTGGACAAAAGAAGTATTAACAAAAATTTGCATAGAAAATAACTATTAACTAATATGTGATCTCACACGGGAAAATGTTCACTTTATGTTGCTTGCATAAATTGATTTTCTGGATGTAAATAACTGAGATGTTTAAAAGCGACGAAATCCTCTAAAATCGCATTGCATGGAGCAGTGCGTGTTGCTAGCATTGCCGTAGGGCTTTTTCCAGCCCTGCCCGCACTAATGCATACGGCCTTCATATTGGGATTTTCCCGATACTTTTATAATGAAAGCACGCGCGGGCCGTATTTAAAAGAAAATATCACAGATCACTAATTCCCTCATACAGTGTAATACCATTCTCTACAAATGACCATTAGAAATAAAAGTGTAATGTGATCAGAGACCAATCTAAAGAGTGGGATGTGGCAGCCACGTGAAGTTTGCATATTATCATACCACTCCTACTATTTTGTATAGGTAATCACATGAGGATTAATTGCACGAGTGTTTTGGAAATTTTCCAAAATTTCCAAAACACAAGTGCAATTAATCCTTAATAGTACGAGGACTCGTGCCATTACTTGTTTATCAATAAAAAGCAAAATTTATACATTGCTATGCAACGGATTAACCAATCATTGACGGGTAATCAAGCCCTCTCTTGATTACCAAAAATGCCCTCGATTAAGAAAAAATGCCCTCTGTCTCAGCCAATCAGCGCTCAGTAATTTTGCCCTTTATTGATAAACAGTGTAATCCTCACAACTTTTAAGTTTTAGTTGTTTCCCTCATGAATGACAAGAGATCCTGCCGTATGGAAACTGAAAAGCTGATATTTTAAGTATTGGCACTTCCTCAGGGTCATAAAATACTACTTCTACACACATTTTGCAATAATATTTATTACTATACCCTTTAAAAGTATCTTTTTATCTCGTCAACACCTTTCCTGTAATAGATTGAATACTGTATCATCAACGCTAACATTTGTATACAAGCTGTACCTTTCCATCATCAGTTAGTGCCACAGTGTGCATCCCTCCGCATTCCACTTGAACGATATTCATCCCATCAAGGCCTTTAACTAAGGCTGGTTTCTTTCTCTCCAAAATATCTTCACCAAGTCCCAGCTGACCGACATCCCCTTGGCCAAGTGTAAGAACACGACCAGTTTCTTTGTCCTCAGACACAGCTGCCTCACCTGTATTTAAAAGACAATTATTATAATGCTTTTGAATAAACTTTGGTATGAATATAATTTTGCATCGTTTTTGAAGTCACTTTCAAAGATTGAGTCTTGCTTCTGTGATGTTGTGCTTATTCTCTAAAGCCCTTTATCCTTGAACAACGAAACAGGTTAGTTTGAGGTTTACATGTTCGATTTTCTGAGAACTTTTTCGAAACTCAAGCACAAAATGCCTGCATATATACAACAACTGCTGAACCACAAAACTATTAAGCGCTTGAGGCCCTGATTTTTTTGTGTATCCACAGTTCCAGAAATCGAAGAATACAAGATTAGTATCCCACGAAAATTTAACATTTAAAAATTAAGAAATTGCCTTTTTTGCCATCAAAAATGGGGGGTCGACTTATACACGGGTAAATACGGTAAGTAGAGCGCATGGTTCAGGTATTGGATTTGCATGCAGATTCTCTAGTGACAAATCCCATTTTGACCACCAACTGGATTTTGTCTTTGACAATCCAGAGTTCAGCCCCACAGTAGTTTCTAAATAACCAACAAGTTGCTTCCTTTTAGCTCAGTTTCTTAACCCTATTGTGTTTATTAGAATTGTTGATTCCAGAACACATCCCACTTGCTCAAGGCTTTAAAACACCTTTGCGTAAAAACAAAGGTTATTTAATTAATCAGGTTAAATGTAATTTAACTGAGTTTGTTTGTTTTCTTTTTTTTTTTTCCGTTTCGGTAAAAGTCTTGCCTGTCACTCCCCTGGTAAGTGGTGTCTTTGTGGATAGAGCCTTCTGCGAGTATTTTCTTAGGATCGAGAGAGTAGTGGAAATGCGTAGATTTCTCTGGTGGACACAGTAGAATCATTAACTTAGCCTGCAATGGCGTCGAAAGTCATGTAACGCGAATGGCGTTTTAGTGGATCCTTAAACAAAATATACCCTTATGGAGCTCAATAATAGAAAGTCAGTTGGATAAAATAGGCAGGAATCTCAAAAGCGACGAGCACTGGACTTCGACAACAATCTATCGCCCGTCGAGACGAAATCAAAGTGAGCTGCATTTACCTGAAGTACATGGTAATTTGACACGATTCAGTTTCTTGTCTTCACGCACGCAATGAAATAGGAAGAGGTTTTCGCCTCCAAGAGCAAATATGTTGTTTGTTTCAATAAATATTTTGCTGGAAAAGGATTCTGTGGTATTTTCTGCCTTTGTGAATTATAATATCATGTTGTGTATTGAATTTTCGAGCTTAAGGTTCAAATGTGATATGGGAGAAGTTTTTTAGTATTGCTCTGTAAGCAGGAAGGGTTCACAGGCCTGTTGGAAGCGTGCTTGAGTTTCAACAAAATGAGCCCCAAAATCAATGAAAACTTGTGACGCAGATGAATAATAAAGTAGCTGCTATTTCCAAAATGATGGAATTACCTGGTGATAAATAACGTCGTACGCGTCTTGGAGAGTAAATTTTGACTTTGCATAAACAAGAGTTGGGCGATTGTGATCTTTGTTTTGACTTCGCTCATTTAATTGTCAACCTTTATAACACTTGACAGAAAAAGAAACTTACAAAAACCCGCTATCTTGCCATCATTTGACACAGATGCTTCACTGTTTGGCGAGTAAACATGCCGCGGTAACTTAATCACGGCGCCCGCTGAATTCCGGCCATGTCACTTTCGATTTTGCAATTTAATTGAACGTAGCAAAAATCTCCCAAAATGTTTGTCGCTGATCGTAACTTTTTATATTCAATATTCACGGTTCAAAATTAATGTTGTTTTCATGTCGTAAATATTTTATTCTCGATCGACCGTCTGGGAAACTTCCTTCTGCTCTTTCTGAAAACTGTGTTTCAATAGTTATTTGCTTTTTCATCAATATTTGTTTTGCATAAAGCAAGCTAACAGAATCTGTACCTTGCTGAGTTTGCATTTGTTTAGCGTTAATAGTATTTTCGGTCAGATGTTTCTGTTTTTTATGAGGGGTTTATTGTTTTGGTCTCCCATCCTAACACTAACCCCGCGAAACAGGGATTGACTTCAATGAAGTTTAGTATTACAAAGCTCAGAGGGCACACTTGTGGTGAAAAGAAGTTGTGAGGGAACTTGAAAATTATCAACATGTCAGCCCAGAAGCCAATGTTTCTCGCTTCTCTTTTATTTGTTATTCTTCAGAGACTGGAATGCTGTATTTCAATACCACACAATTCAGTGCCTTCTGATTTTCTGTAGCACGTACCACAGGCAAACCAGTGTATGCTTCACAGAAGCATCTAGTTGCAAATGCGTCAGGTTCCTCGTGCTTTTGGTTGTAGAGCTCATTTATCTGTGTGGCAGGAAATGGAAGCATTTAGTGGTTTTTCCCCTCCCTTTCCCCTCTAATTTCTACTGTTCATCTGTGTGACGGATGCCTATCTTTTCTGCCGCGTGGGGGCTCACGGCTGGGTTGTCAGGTTTTGTCAGCCATGGGTGCAGTCTCCTTCTTGGAGCTGGCTGCCAATAGTGGAAGCTCCAGGATACCTCAGCAGGGCTCGAAAATTGCGACCAATACAGTCGCATTTGCGACTAAAATATTTGGAGAAGTTGCAAATTTGCGACTTGTTGTCACAACAAAAGGGTTAGCAATTGCCACTTTGCTGCTACGTTTGCTAAAATAAATAAATAAATGACAAAATTACTTTGTTTCTCGCTGTGAATTTTCTCTGAAGATAGCTTAATTGTAGAGTAATTTAGCTGCAATATTAGATGCACAGCTCCATTCCTTTGATCATTCGCCTTTTTCAGCGGTTTCTTTACACACAAGTATCACGAGCTCATATTTTTTGCTAAACCGCTGACAACACAATGCAGCGCGGCGATTCTTCCAATGTTGACAATTGCCAACTACCAACAAACGAGGTCATTCTTTCAACAGCCAATGAACCTCTGGCTGGCACATGACCTCACCTCAACCAGAAAACATACCAGCCACTTACACTTAAAACAAATTCTCACCAATTTTTTTTATCAAATGATGATGCTTACATGTATAGTATTTCCACATTAAAACATTAATCAGTGGTCTAAATTAGTTCAAGCTAATAAATACCTCTTACTAACCGAGTTCAAGGGCTGTACTGTAAATTACCGCCCACCTTTTTCTTCTTAGACTTATGGCCCAGAGCAAAGCGTGCTCGCCATAAATCTAAGGGGAAAAACAAGGGTCCGTAATTTACAGTAAGGAACGAGAAAATGAGTTTAGTAAGATATTTATATCTGTGTGGTAATCAGCTGCACGGGAAAGGAAGCTAGTTGAAGTCAAGCGGAAGGTTAAATTGCCATAAAGATCTGGAAAACGATAAAACTTGTTGGCTTTTTAAAATAGTTGCTCGCAAGATTCAAACAGTCTTACATGTTTATGCACCAGAAAAGACATGAAAAACTTACTTCAGAATGTTCCATCAAAATTTCAAATTAAGCAGGCCATACTGGAGAATACTGCCCACTAATTT
>NC_090894.1:23462475-23474975 GCF_036669925.1 Montipora capricornis | reverse complement strand
TAGAATCGAGAACAGAAATGTCAATTGCTGGTAAAGACCAGCATGTTAATTTTTTGGGTAGGCTAGGTATCGGAGAGCCAGAAACATTTACGCATGCGCTGAAGGAATGTTTGAACAAGAGAAAAAAACGCAGTACCTCCAGACATCCGGCGCTGGAGCGTCGTACCAAACGAGTCATCCCGGGATTTCGGCCCGTGCGATCGCTTTTGGACGCAGTTGGCCCTTCGCTGCTTTCTGCTACCGACCTTGCCTCCCGGTACGGCATTGAGGGAGAGATATGTCGGCCCCTAAACCATATGTGACAAATCCCACGCCTACTCACAGCTTCTCAGACCGCCCTTGTCATTACAATATAGCGTAAGATTTCGATGGCTTATATATTAAAGGGAAAAGTAGTTTTATCTGACATGTGGTAAGCACAGCAGTTGCAGATTACAAAATGCACGCATGCGCCCTGCTGAAGGTAACATACATACATGCATAAACTTTATTTCATCTCGAATTTCAGAATAACTACAAGAGCCAATGTCTTCGAGACATTACATTTACAACTAAAATACATAGCATATACAGATACATAACTAAATACATAATAGTTAAAGATATATTAATTAAAAGGAAAAGCCGCCGTGTAAAATGCGGTCTTGGATTCTCTAGTTTAAAACCAGTAGACTCAGTGGTACGGACAAAATCAGGTAGCGCATTCCGCAACTTAGCTGATACGTAAGAAAAAAAATTAAGACCATAACTGGTTGTTTTAGGTTTATTGAGGAACACAATGTAATTTCCGCGAAGATCACGCATAAGAAGATTTTGAATGCACTTATTGCATAGAAATGTAGAGCTTGACTTTAGTTGTAACACTGAGGACAGGTAATCTGCAAATATAAATCTCGTTATTCTCTTATTGCCATTATACCGTTTCTTTGACACGATGATTACAGCGATGAGGGCCAGTCTCGTGCTTCTTAAGTTGCCTCGCTCATGACCAAAAAGAATTCTGGGTAATTCTACCATTCCATGACAAGGGATGACTCCCGATTCTCATTTCATAGTTTTCCTCATAAGTGTCGGGCCACCCAGTCCTACCAGCAAAATACCACATCGATTGAAGATTTTAGCTTTCAAAACTTGGCCAAATTGTATCGGTAGGTCCTGGAATTCGTCCAGAGAGACAACTTCACTCGTGAAACGCCTTGTTTACAACAGAGCATGTTATTGAATGTTACGCGTCCCACTCTGCATGAGACCATCTCTCACCTCTGCTTTCTTCCAAAGGGTTGCCTTTACCCACATTCTGGCTTAATGATGCCAGACTAGGGGCTTCTGTTGACGATATGGCCCAGAAAACCACTTACAAATTGAGAAGCCTACCAGATTAAGGCCAACTCCGTGGCTGCCTGAATACGAACCGGACTTTTGTTACGTGATGTTTAAACCCGAGCCCACATTGACGCAAAACCGCAGATGTTTCAATGAGAACCCCTTTATACACGAACTCTTACAAGGCGAAGCCAAAATCTGCAGACCGTTTATCGCCAAAAAAGCACAAAAGAAAGTAGAGAGTAAATTAAGTTACTGTTCCGCGATAATTTTTCCAATTCTGACGTTCGAGTGACGTAAGAGCGAGTTAGTCAGAAATTGGATATACTTACGGCGTTGTTTAGAGGGCCTTGAATGCTTTAGTTTGGGTTTTATTGGGAGTAAGAGTCTGGCGGAAATATTTTGTCATTCTACGTCGGTAGATCGCTGCTCCTTCATGGTTTTCCTTAGTTTTTTCTTTGGAATCCTAATTTCTATTTTTTTTTTTATCGCTAAGTGCCCTTTCCTTTGGGTGTGGTGCCGCTTTATTAGATGAGGAACACGTTTCCACGTTATTTATGGCCACTTCTGAAGGGTGGTTTTTAGTGGTTGTTCGTAACTGGCGTGGCACAATTCATTTTTATTAAATGCTTGTTTAAGTTAACTTAGTATAATGTTACTGCGTTGCGTAGCTTATGTCACGTTAAGCAGTGGATTGACGTCTGACACATCCTTGATAAACTATTTCTCGTCGACGTCTCGTTGTAGTGAAGTTTGTTTGTTATTTATTTGTTTTAGCAGGTTGAAGTTTTGGCAGCTATTCAGCTGATGTGGACCTGCTATACCCACCCACCCATGCACTCATAAAGGACAGCCACAACACCGGGAATTTTATCCCCTACTCTTCTCGATTATTGTGTGGGTTCTTTAACGTCCCACAGAGAGTTTATGACATGGAAGATATTTGTGAGACGGGATCTCCGGTTTACAGTCCTTATCCGAGAAGATATGAAAGTCTAACCATTTGCAGATGTCATTACGAAGGCAGCACTTGAGTGATGGTCCGGCTGGAGTTGAACTCACGACCTCCCGCATGGCAATCTGATGCTTAACCAACTGAGCCAACGGTGCGCGGTGGAATCAGAATTAGGTTTTTCTTGCAATAGTTCGTTTTCACCCTCACGCAACAAAATAATAAAATCGAAACCGTTCAACGAAAAAAGCTAAAAACTTGGAATGTTGTAGGAGACAAGTTCCCCTCTCCAATTCTCAGGTCTGTGCGGTGCATCGTTTCTGAGTTATTTGTCGAATCATTCCACGCAACTTTACCGAATTTTGTATGGCGCCGCCATGTTGTGTGCACCAATATGAGGGCCAGAAATCAACGATAACATAAACATGTCGGGAGTTCACATTGAGATGAAAACGCTTACCTTTCGCTCACGAGATAAAATGTGCATGAACATATCTCCTAATGTACTTGAAACGCTTAAACTGCTGAGATTCACCCCTATGACTTTTTTTTTTTTCAACCAAATGGCTTTGTATCATGGTGTCACAGGGAAAGACCTCATGCATATTCGGAAATTCAAAATGCCGCAGTATTTTCGAAACGAAAGACGTCATGAAACTGGATACTTGAAAAAGATTAATTTTTAGGTCATCTTCAACCTCCTGTAATTAAAAATTCAATTTTGATTTTGATTTGATGACGTCATTGAGAAAACCGCCTATGCTGCCAACCTCGATGACAAGGGAGGAGAAGAGAAAGAGCCTGGGTTTGAGAGTATACCCCAGTCCTCTTTGTACATGCGCAAAAAACATCACTTGGTAGTGGAGAGGTGGAACATGGCTGCCTCGTCATGAGTGGATTACCAGAGGACACAGGCAATACTTTGTCCAATTTCATCTCGATGTGTGGGACACAAATATGTTCCATAACAGGAGAGCCCATGCGGACATCAAGAAAACCACACAAAAATTCTTAGAACCCAAAAAGGATAGCCAAGCTAGGTTGCGGGCTCTTCGGACTTTACTGGGTGGGAGCAATCTTGCAGTTTACAAATTCTTGAAATTGAGAGGATTACACGACCGAAAATCTAGCGGCGTGAAACTAGCACATCATTAACTTCTGCATGTTGCCCTTCAGATATCGTCGATGCCTCAGACTCCAAGATATTTTTCAAAAGCCATTACTCCGAAATATTCTACGTATTTCACGATGTGTTCTCCGTTGTAGAGACAAATCTCAAGACTAGAGGTCAGTGCTCTTGAAATGTTAACACCTTGTACATGTGTGAATAATTTGTTCCGGAAATTGCAGCTGTCTATGAGTTAAGCGAGCTTTATTTTGCCGTTGGATTTGTTAACAGTGTTTACTAGAGAAATGGAGGAAATTCAACCAGCAGTTTCGATCCATACTTTATCATGCTTATCAGTACAGTGCCAATATTTGCAAAAAGTACCTTGCACTATTGATCGATTTGCGTTTGTTTTTCTCTGTCAGGCCACAGATCCCAAAGGGAAGACCTCGATTCAGTTCTCTTTATTTTAGAGGTGACAATAAATCAAATATAATTTCCTCATAAATTTCCACAGTGTTAAATTATTGAATGTTGAGTGCAAGTTAATGTATGCTAAGGATTTTTTTTCCTTTTTTAATTACACAATTTAAAAATATTATTGTAGGTTTGTTTTTATGTGCGTTTTTTTTAGTGTAATTAACGTAAACAATACCGTTCCATGAATGCAAAATCCATATTGTTTTTGTTTTACATTTTGCAGAAAATATTGCTGTTTCTTCCTGACCTCATTCACAGAAGATGGCAGTTCAACAGTATTGGTAGGTAATAATACATTGTGTGCATGGAGAGTGATCACTTGAGTTGGCTTAGGAGCCATTAGTGGGTGTTCTAAAGAAGTCAGTTTTCTCAAGAAGTAATTTCTCTTCCAACATCATGGTAACCAGATCTTTGTTTCTCCTCCAACATGGTTGCCATGACACCAAAGTGAAGAAACTCTTTGACAATTATTAGTATATATAATCGCATGGGCCTCAAGGGCAATAGCTGTAAGGATTAATTTCTTGGGTATTTTTAAAGTTTTCACAAAATTGCTCAAGTCATGAAGTGATGAGGACAATTTGAAAAACTTTGAAAAGACAAGTGGAATTAATCCTTAAATGCAGAGAGCACTTTGTGATTATGTTACATGTTTATTACATATAGGGCATTCAGTGCCATGACAACTGACAATCACTATACAATGAAACTGACCAGTCAGTTCAATGAACACTTAAATCTTAAAACCATATAAAACATGCTTTCATTCAGGTAAAATTCAATTTAATAATTGTTACTGTCAAGAGAAATAGTGTTTAAAGTGTATTTTATGTGTGGACAAAAACTATTTTAATCATTCAGAATTTGGAAGAAAGATTCTCTTGTTGTAACCTCACTTGCTCTGGCTAAGCAACTGTTAACCAATCAGGCTCAAGCAATCATGCTCTCTTGATCACCAAAAGTTCCCTTGTGATTAAGGAAAAAGGTATATTCTGTCTCAGTCAATCACCATTCAGTAATTTTTCCCCATATGTGATAATATCTTGAAAATTTTTAAACCAAGAAAAAAGTGAACCACAACCTAGCTATATAACACTGCTGATAACAGAGGAATTGGATGACTGCTCCAAGGGCTGTTGATTAGAGCCAGCTAGCATTTAGCCTTCTTCAGCCAGCTACATGTGCTTTCGTCTCATTTTTCCTCCAGTCAAGATGAATAATGTTACACTTTAATACTTTAATTTATCATCAAAGAAACTTTTAAAACATTCTTCTCCACGGTTTCAGAGGCACATGTTATGGGGATTAGATGAGAGAAATCACGACAAATCTACTTGCGTTCGATTGTGTGTGCGTGCAAATGGTGTAGAACACCTGGAACAATTTGAACTGAATAGTTCCCAGTCTTGTGCTTAATCTGATGAAACAGCATGGCTGCTCACTTCTGTGGCCAGCTACTTTAAATGATTATTGTAAGCCTTCTACTTTTGTTGACAGCTCTGCATGCTGCTCCTTGTTGTAATCTTGTTAAATTGCATTTGGCATTTATAAATGCATCAAAGAGCTCAAGCATGGCAGTCGCTAACAGACAGGACTTGAAATTGCAACTATTACAGTGACATTTGCGACTAAAATATCTGGAGAAGTTGCAAATTTTCGACTTGTTTTCACCTTCACTCTTTCAAAACAAAAGGATTAGCAGTTGCCACTTCACTGCTATTTTTGCTACAATAAATAAGGAAATGACAAAATTATTCTTTCTCGCCATGAATTTTTGTTAAATCTGAAGGCAGCGTAATAGCCCTTTTCACGGTTAGTTTTTCTCATTTGCATTACAATGTAATCTAGCATGTATGTGTGGCAATTTCGGGCGATTTTGTAGTTTTAACCTAAAATTGCCTCGCACCCACAAAAATAATGAGAAAAATGAGAAAAAGTTACTGTGAAAAGGGCTATTGTGGCATAATTTAGCTGTGATGTTACGTGCACAACTCCATTCCTTCGATATCATTCACCATTTTCAACGGTTTTCTTTACGCACAAGTATTGTGGCTCATGTTTTGTTTTGCCAAACCGCTGACAACACAATGCAGCGCGGCAATTTTGCGACTAAAATGTGAGAAATTGTGACTAAATTTTTGGTATCTCATGCAAAACTGCTACTTGATATTTTGGTTACTTTCAAGTCCTGACAGAGACAATGAAATTATATTAATCAATCAAACCTAACTGGAGCCAAGCTTCTTGGTTGGTGTCTAATTACGTTCAGCTTGACTGACACAAGCTTCTGTCAAGAAATAGAGACACCTACATTATCATGGAGTAGCCTACATTTTTAGCAGAGGGATTGTTACAAATGGACCGAGACTCCAAACAGTGATTATCCTAACTTAATTAATTATTGATTTATATTATTGTTTTTATGGCTTTTCCAAGTTTCCCAGTTGTATTCCAAAAAGGGGACAAAAGTGCAATCAGTAAATGTTATTTACATGTACCGGTAAATTGACAACAACACGAGTCAAATACGATGCTTGCAAATTATTATTGATGGATCTATAAAATAATGTATGGCCTAGCCCTCAGCTTTTTGCTCTTCATTGTAGCCTGATTAATTATTGTGCAAAATGATAATTTCTTAGAATAATTATTATTCTATTTTAGTATATACTAAAACAGTGGATAGCGTTGAATACGGGTGCTGATTGGCTCATCAAACTCCGAATATCCTGTGCTATTTACCTCCGAGCAACTCGGGAAAAAATGGCGTCCCGATTTGCATCGATGACAATTAGTGAAGAAAACATCCAAATTATTTTTTTGTGCTGTATATTATCTCACTGTTTTAGTATATACTAAAATAACAATTCACCTACGTGGCTGGTGTTGGAAATTAAACGAGCTGCGAAGCGGCGAGGTAAATGTCCACCGCTAGCCACCTCCACTTCGGTGAATAGTTGTTAACTATTCTGAATATTCAAATAAAATACCAGTAAGTGCGGTAAATTAGAGTCTTTAAATCATGTATTCTGAGAATGCACGCACTTTATTGTAATCACAGCCAATACGGAGATGACGATGTTTTGTCCTCAGGATTTAATGTTTTACCTATTGCTGGTCACCCCTCTCTTTGTTTTTTCGCAGGTCGCATAATGAGAAAGCTTGTGCATCATGGGAATGCACTCAAGGTGAGCTGTCAATGTTGTATTCTTGCTAAAGCAGTAATTAACACAAGGAGTAAACAACTACCAGTCTCAAAGATCGCAGGACCAAAACGAAGGCAGAATCCGCTCGCGTGGCAACAACTGGCCTGCACATTAATTTGTGCAAAGTGCAACCGAGTCTGTCGTCACATGAAAGAAGTCATCCATCATACTGATAGATTACTTGTGCATTATCATTGATGCAAGATTCCACATGAATTAACTCTGGCCCAATTGAGAAAGAATGTAATGTACCCATGACAGGAGCATCCAGGGTGACTGCCAATATAAACACAACATTTAGCTCATTGGTTCATTTACACCAGACTCCTGATTCATATTCTGTATTTAAATGATAAAAAATGACTACTCTGTGATTTAGACACAGAATGCAAATTAACTCACTTTATCACAAAGTCCTTTCAAATACTTTATTAACCTATCGACTTAGAGTTAAATCTGTCACGTCACACTCACAGGAGTCAATGGGTTAACTGGGTGTCTGGATGGGGTTTGCAATAGCTTTGCTTTGGCACAGTCCTTCCATGCAGATCTCAAGATGCTCATGCATTCATTTCACAAGTGATATAGCAAGTCAGGCTTGGCTCCATTCCTCTGATAATAATATTTTGCAATTGATTAGGAAGCTTACACTGTAAGCAATGGCAATGTCACTAAGAATGAGAATATTAGAAAAGAGTAGTTTTAATGGATAAAAACATGGCTCTACATACCCTGCATGTGCATTTTGCAATTTGGTGTATTTCTTTGCTGACCACATTTGAGGTTATGTGATGGTTGTGAGCATCTGTTGATAAATTTTCTCTCCAAACCACCACACTGCTCAATGAGAAAGTTTCCTTGCTAAAGGAATAATAATTTATTGTGAAGTGATTCTATAGAATGACGTGAAGTTGTATTTTTATGCACCTTTCTAACAGCTGTCAGAGTTGTTCTTGCTTGCGTTTCTTTAGTAAACGTGTGTTCGAGTGACGTCTTATGCCAAGGATCTTACTTTTACAACCAAGACTGGTAGAATTGATCTCTGCACTTAACTGCACTTCAAATATATACATTATTTATTTGTTATTGAATTCTTTTCACCTGATTCACATGATCCCAAAAAATTGACCAGCTCCCATCTTAGTGGCTTAATTCATAGCCCAATTGGTAGAGCATTGCACCGGCATCTCAGCGGTCATGTGTTCGGGAATCCCGGCCATGTTTGTGTACAGAACAATGCACTGAAATGTCTTTTGGAAATTTGACTCTATGTATTACCTTATCATCACTTATTTTCACGAGACTTAATTTTCTCAATTTTCGCGAAATTAATGGCTTGCAAACAAAAGGTGCTGCGAAAATAAAAGGCGTGAAATTTAGTGACCTAGTAATATAAAAACCTTCATTTAAGCTTTCCATCTGCTAGGGTTCAAATTTCAGTGCAACGCAAGTGCTTATTTGTTTATCTGCCTTTTCTTGCTGAGTTAGGTTCTGTAACACTTCCTCAGTACAGTCTTCAAATTTGCCACCGGCATCTGGCTCCCTATAGTTCTCTGTGATCAGCTGCTTGAGCCTCTTCATGATGGCTTCATTGTTTTCAGAAGCGTCGATCTCCGCAATCAATTTCACTGGAATTCCCAGCCCTCCTTGCACAAATGGACGTTTCATAAACGAGAGCCAGATACTTGATTTGCGAAATTTTATTGCCTTGAAAAACGGTGATTCGTCAAAATCGCGAAATTTAAGTCCCGCAAAATATTCCTATTCCAAATCCATGAAATGAAAGTCGCGCGAAAACAAGTGATAGTAAGGTATATATGTAAAAGTTGTGGGGCCATTTTCTATTGTTTTGTATACCAATAAGCCATCTCATCACATGGATGCAAAGAAATAATAAAATTAATTGCTTAAATTGCCCAGTTAAGTGCAAGGATTGATCACTTCTTCCTTTCGCCGTAATGTTTGTTCAAGGGACATCTTGTGCCAACTATTTTGTTCTCATAATAATGGCATTAATTAAATTTCCATATTTAATTTTTTACTTTAACAATGTTCATCAACAGTTGCGTCGAGAGGGTGCCCGTTTGTTCATGCTATGGTTTCAAGCACTTCAGGGGAACTCAGATGAGCTTTGCCAAGTTATTTATGCAAGCCTCATTCCAGGTTTTCCGAATCCCGTTGAGAGTGTAGAGTGGACGGGCAGCAGCAAGTTGTCAAAAGAGGGTGCAGAGGAAATTTTCCAGTCAATTTGTGAAACAGGATGTTATGAACGGCAGTCATCTACCAGCAGCGTCCATTTACCTTCAGCTGAAAAGGAGAGTGAAGGTCATTATTTATCAAGGAATGACTTCAATTTTCTTGTATCTTTCTATCAAGGCTATCTCAGAGCAAGTGGGAGGGTTTGTACACTGTAGTTGCCTTTAGAGTTACTTACAGAAGGTTTAAACTTCATGATATTTACATTATTTACTTTTCATGATATTTTTATTTATATTTTGGTTTCAGTAAACAGTCTCAAATAGGGCAGTATCAATAAGCTCTTTTGCAGCCACTGAAATCATTAAGGATTACACGTACTGTACAGTGTAGTTGTTTGGCTCTTGGGAATATCACTAAACTCTGTATACAGTGTACTTGAATGAATCTCAAGCTGCCAGGTTCAAAGGTTACTAGCTACAGTAGTACCTCATTTTTTTGTGGTAAACTTTTCAGAATGGTGCATTCAAGATGATGTTGGTCCGATCTTCCCATCAAGTACCACGGACAGGATGCCTCCACCAGATGCGTTAACAAAGTTTTTCTTGGATAAAGTCTTGGATTGTATGAGCACTCAGGTTTGTTTGGTGATTATCACTGTCTTTCAAATGGTGGAAGTTAAAAGCAAGTTTTAGAATAAATTCAGACTTGTGGTAGCTGAGGGAGATAAGGAGTTTATACACTTCCTGTACCAAACCTTCTGCAATAGTAGTAGCAGTGATTGAAATGGGTTGATCAAGGAATGGCTGTGGCAAAGTCTTTGGCATTAAGTGTTTTTGTGAACTGCAATGTTGTTTCCTTGGCAAGGGAGGATAACCTCTACCACCTGCCTACAACATTATAAAATTATTAGTCAAGAGAGCTTTAGATTCTAGGATGAGAACGTCTTCGAGTATTAAATTTTCTCACAGAACAACAGTGAGGGTGCACATGCAATTAAACCAGCATCCTTTTGGTGCGTGATATCATCGTCATTTTAGTACGAGGTTTTGCAAAAATGTTGTTGTGTCAAAACAAGTCAACAGTAGTTACATGTAGCAGTTTTTCGATCAAAGAGTAAGATTAATCATACGGGTTATAAATTTTCTAACAACTCATTCGCATCCTAATCCTAGAATCTCAAGCTCCCTATTGTACTATTGTTTCCCATTTTAGTGATGGAGGAAAGGATTACCGCTACCTTACTATTCATTTCTGGACTACCCATGCTATTCTCTGCTAAAAAAACAATACAACCACAGAGCCCTGGAAAACAGCAGTATTACTATACCTCTATTGTATTTTAAAATAATCATTTTGTTTTCTGTCTCAATAACAGCTAGTTCTCATTGAGTGGATGGATAAGAAAAGCAGAGAGCATGCATTTTACTTTTTATTTGAAAACTTCAAAAGGTTCTATCTGCCTCACATATTTCCAGACTTCAATCCATCAAGAGCTTTGTATGATTCCTCTCCTGGTAAGTGCAAACTTCTGGACTTTCCTTGAGTAGCAAATTGATTTTTTGGCTTTTTCATGGAAAATTTTGCAGTGTCATGTAATTGTAGAGGCTGGCTGCCATCAGTTAATCTGAGATGAGTCAAGTCTGAGTCAAGTCTGAGTCAAATCTGAGTCAATATGTAAATTTGGAGTTGATAACATTGTCTCTATAAATTAAATACAATCTTATTTGATGGTTTAACATATAATACACGTGGATATTTTGCAACTTGTGTAGTATTTTTCCAAGCCCTGGAAAAAATAATAGGCTGATTTAGCAACAGAACGGGAACGTCAGTGGCGACGTCGCGCGCCAATGAGAATTTAGAATAGAGAAGAAAAGAGTGGAGTCTATTCTATTCTGAATTCTCATTGGTGTTTTTTGCTGCGCGCGCCGTCGCCACTGACGTTCCCGTTCTGTTGCTAAATCAGCCTAATACAAGGAATGAGCAAAATGACCACAAGTATTATATTTATGTTAAATCATTGAATTTTATTTGGTAAGACTGTTTTTAAAAAAATGCTTTATTTGTCCTTCAGGGCCCTTTGTAAATGATGTTAACACCACAAAAAGCCAGCCAAATGTGCTTTATTTGGTTGCATAAATGAAATGACGAGTGACAAGTGTTGACAAGCTAAATTTTCAGGCGCTGTCTCATGTTGACAACAATTTCTTTCATTTGAAAACTCCTGTTCCATCTGTATTTGCTCTTTTCTAAAACCGGGACACTACAGTGTATTGCTGTCTCATATTTTGCGTGTTCTCCAAAATGGTGTAATAGTGGAATAATAATCAAGCTTATTACTTTGTTTACAGGATCACATGTCCTACTTTGTTGGGTCTGAATCTTATCTTTAAGTTAGGAATAGTCCAGTAGTAGTGACTTAGTGTACCTATAAAGGCAGCAATGTTCAAGTGTTTTTTGTATCAGCAAAGAGTACAAAGTGCACTTTGAGTAATGAATTAATACTAAGAGCTTACCTTTAGCCTTGTTAGATAATACTATCTGAGGTCAGCATAATTTTTTCATATCATACACTCAGGTTGCTCAATTTTGAAATTGACACAAAGAGTGGAAAAATAATGTTGCAATCAGGGCTCTCTTCAACAGCTTGCTCTGAACGTCACGGCAGCGAGGTACAGTTTTTTTTATAATGTAGTAAGCAGAAAAAATGAAAACACCAGGGAAAAGTGCTGGCAAAATAACATGTATAGAAAGTCTATTTGCCTGGTGCCAGACCATTTTAAGAATGCCCTGTGCAATACTGCAGCTGTATGTTGTTGGGGATCCTGTGCTCTGGGCCTCAAGACAAATTCTGAGCTTGTAAGATGTATTGTTATTATCTGCAAATTAATTCTCCTTGATCTCTTTTTTAGTTGCTCAAGTACCATACGGAAAATGTGACATCAAAGACGTTGAATCAGATGCGAGGATGATTAGTGCTAGGGAATCTGTCCTGAGATGGTTTGTTGCATTTACTGTAAGGTTTAAAAGGAATAGCAGTGTTCCAGAATCACCAAATGTCAATCAATCAGTGGTATCAATAACATCTACTGATAGCAGTGAACCAGGATCACCTTTGGTTAGTGAAGCTGTCCACTTAAGTCCAGAGCGTAACAGGGAAAACTTGCATGAGGCAAGTGAAGTCATCAGAAGAGTGTTATATTCTACGAGATCAAATGTGCGGCTTCTGCAC
>NC_090894.1:23409975-23454975 GCF_036669925.1 Montipora capricornis | reverse complement strand
CTTTACTTGGCATCAATTTCCTCATTATTTTTTGTTTTTGCCTTCTAATTATCAGACTCTATTTGTGACATGGATCCGAGCAAATCTGAAAGTCAATGTGCCCATCACACTCTGGGACAAGTGTTTAGAGGTTATTTCCTCTGCGACTCACTGGCCTGAGATCACCACTGAGTGGAAGGTAAGTCATTGCTCTGCTGTCTTACAGTGTATACCACAAAGAATTCTGCTTACATTAAGAAATTCCTTAACGCCTGACAATTTACAGTGTAATTAAGAACTTTAAAGTACTCAAGAAACGCCGTGGCAAACTTGATTGTTTGATGTTTGAAATGCTCTTGATCAAAAACAAAAGGCCGAAACTGAACACGCAAGTGGATTCCATTCGCACGAAACTTTTTACACGCATGCTTTCATGTAACGTTTGCCAATAATTGTGTGGTTCCAGAAAATATCCATACCCCCACCACGACGGGGAATTGGAAATTCCAGGGGGGTGGGGAGGGGGCGTGAAATAAAGATGGTTTTGGAAAGGAGCCACCATTACTCATTACCAGTCTCCAAAGATTAGTAGTAGTTGTCCATGATGGACTGGTAACTTCACAATGAATGTTCTTGCTGGATACTTATCGAGAATCACTGCACTTGTGAAGCATCTTTTATACATTAGAGGTTGTCATTTGGCAAGATGAGTACAGAAAACTTGCTTTTAACTCATTAGTCTCTCTTTTTCTCTTCTTCATTGCATAATTTTGTAAAAAATTTGTTATTAAATGTGCTTGCGATTGTGTCCATTTCAATCGCACGAAATTAATTTTTCACACGTTTTGTAAACAGCTCAAAAAATTGTTTATTTGCAACTTAGTATGGTAGTAGCTCTCTTCGAATACTGGCAATACTGTATTTTGCATTTTAGACCAGCTTCTGTATACAGCAAAATAAGAACGTTAAGGTTGTGTATTTAGGATAATTCGCGACTTTTCTTTAACTTACGCATGTACGCAACTTTTACCATATCGTCTCAAATACTCAAATACGTGCCTGACACCAGATACCCAGCCTCTTGTTTGCTGTTTACTTTGAAGAACATAATTTCCAGGGGGTATAGGGGGTGTTCGACATTTTTTGGAATTTCCAGGGAGGAGGGGGGGGGGGGTTACCACGTGCTCTCTAAAATGGAAAATCCGAAGGGGTGGGGGGTCCTATATGAAATTCCCTCCGTGGTGGGGGTATGGATATTTTCTGGAACGACACATTCTATTTTTCTCACATCCTGAGTACTATAAATATGCCTTGCCATTAAATTTTAATTTATTCATTTGACAATGATAACATGAAGTTGTCAAAACGTGATGTTACTTTGCTTACGTTAATTTTGTTACTTAAATTATTATCTCTGAAAAATAATGGTTACCTCCAATTTCCTATTTGGATCCCAATGGCACTTGCTAAGTTCTTCATTCTCCATATAGTTTTAAACCGGGCAAGAATAATTATCCCTTTATTAGGAAGCACCACCCATAGGAACCCCAAGTATGTCGAGATGCAAAGAACATAATTAAAAGGCATTTTATGTGCAATATCAATAGTAGGCATCGTCCTCAACAAGCGCTGCATCCAAATGCTCTTGTTCATTCTTTCTCAAGAGGTAATTTCTTTTGTTCTTGTGACCTGGTTAAAGGTTTATTTCAGGCAAAATTGTCATGATTCAGGTGGTAGCATTTTATTTTTAGGGAAATTAATGCAGAAAAGGAAAATGCAATTTAAATAATTTTCCAAGTCTACTTGTTATCCATCCAATTTGAGTTTTTTAACAATGTACAATTTGTCTGTTAAGATATGTCCACCATGAGGTCAGATGACAATAGATTCGTCGGTACCTCCTTTTGTTTGTCCACGAGCATTACTTTTGTACATTTTGCCATTGACATTTGTGAGATTGGTTGAAAAACACCTCTTGGGCCCAGGATGCTCAAAGTGTGGTCAAGGGTTCAGTAACGTGTGAAGTACAGTTGTAGATGCCTGGGCTAATCAATGTAAGAGGCAGTCACTCTTGTCTTTTACAAGGATTTGAGTGAAAATCAAGGCAGAATAGCAAATTTGAGAAGCAACTTTCTGACAACATAGATGGCGGTAAACCACCAGTGGCCAGCTTCTAATGAAATCCCTGCATGGTTAGCACTAGCCAGTGTTAATACAATGGAAACCTATAGGTTTTGATACCTCTTAACCAACGGTTAGGGCTATCCAGCCTTCGAACAACCAGCCCCAGGAAGATTACAACTAACCCTTCCCTATGGCACATAATTATAATGCTGACAAGCTAATCACTATGTTGATTTTCTGAAAAGGTCACCATGGAAACTTTAACAAGAGTGATGGCAAGGACTGTTTATGGTCTTGACATGGGAGATCTTCCACTGGAAAGACTCACGGAGCAGAAACGCAAGAGACGCCCTCAGATAACACAAGACAAACGAGCTTTTAACAAGGCTTCTTTCACTCGCTGGAGTCGCATGGAAAAATCAATTGTCCCAAAGCAGTTTGTTTCAAATGTGCATAAGAATGGCGATAAAGCTGGTTCTCCTGTGATCACACCGCAACCTAAAAAATCCCCAATGCTGTCAACAAATGAAATTAGTGGGCCTGTGCCCAATAAATCACTAGAACATTCAAAGGTATTAACTTCATCAAACAGTGCTTTTTTCCCCTCAAGTAAACCAGTTATGGATAGAGTTTCGGCGATAAGAAAAATTTCTTCCTCTCCAACTGTTACTGCAGGTTAGTAAGTTGCATGGTTATCACCTCATTACTATTTTGGTTCTTCGATCTAGACTGCTCTTTTGCAGCTTTGTCTGTTAACAAGTGGCCTTATTTTTTTTCTTTTCTCTACACCCTCTTGATGTTGATAAGTTTTGAGCTAATTTTGTTCTGTCAAAATACTTTGACCACTGGATCCACCAAACCTTGGCATAATTCATCATCAATATTATTAGTAAGAGTACCATTCATAAGATGCTAATGTAAATTTAAATCTTTTTACAATAACAAATACAAGCCTTAGTTGACAATTTATTTCCACACATTTATTCCCCCCGCAACAATGCTCTTTTCTTATCACCAACTCTTCCTTTTTCTGTTACCAACATTGAAGGGGGGAGGCGGGGGAGAGGGGGGGGGGGGTACAAGTGGAAAATGTAACATTAAGGTGATTTTTTTCCTAATTGTTGTCTTCCCAGTGTCTCAACTATTTTTGTCGCTTATTGCAGCTACTTGTAGGAGGTCAGGCATTGACTGTAGTGGTCCATCTTTGCGACATGTGTCTTTCTATCGTGTACTGGTTAATTGAGTTGTTCTCTCACTTTCACAAAGTATGTGCTTGACAAATAGGGTTACAGGGACACTTACTGTAAGTGATGTTCATCACCTGCATTTCAAATCACAAGTCAAGTGATGGTTGAAATTGAGGTTAAGGTTAAGGGAGCAGTTGTCAAAATCACATGCATCTCATTTTGAGCTCTGCTTTGCAGGTTCAGGAACAGTCAAAGAGACTGAGGTTGCAGGCCAACTATCAGATCCTAAAAATGGAGGAAAGGATAATCAAGAAACCAGTCATACAGCAAGCATTAGTACTGTAAATGAAGAAACCAGAGTACCCTTCTCTTTGGCAAGTGACACAGAAAGTGTAGACAGTCTTGAAATACAATCAAAAACTGATCAGGATGCAGTTACTGGTATGGAACAGGACTCGATAAAAACTACCGATGCCACAGATGGCTTTTTTCCTTCAAGGGCAAATCGGTTAAGTAGTGTGGACAGCTATTTGTCGCGTGAAGATTCCATGAAATCCTTGCCATGGTATGGTAGTAGTCTTGACTTTGAGGTAGCCCCATACACAAAATATAATAGCTTGGAGTCACAGCCATCTCATCTTGAAAAGATCAATGAGTCAAATCTTGAACCAAATTTGGAAGACTTGCATTTAGGTACGGGACATCATAGGACTATGAACAGGACATCAACACCAGCTCACGAAGTGCGATTGGGAAGAGAGGGAGAAGGGGACTATGCTGCACCCCTGAAGCCAGTAACAGTGGAGTTTGATCATGATCTGGGAGGCCGGTCCTCACCTGAATCATCTGGAAGAGGTTTGTTGCCTTCATTAACCATTTTTTGCCCTTCTTATGCAATTTTGCTTTGAAGTTACAGTTGAAACCTTTTGCTTGAGCCATGCCATCCAGAGTTATTGTCAGAAAAAGCCTCAGTGTAAGCAGAGTCGTTAAGTCACAATAGGTATAAAATTAATGGTTTACCCCAGAAAAAGAAGATAGTTTGCTCCTTTGTAACTATTATTGACCTCCAAGCTAGCGAATCAGGATGCGCAGAAAGCACTACAATCACTTGTTTGGTATGTACTAATAACAAAATTTAGCTTAAACTGAAAGCAAAGCTACCGATGAATTGTCTGGTTGAAGGCATTTCACTAGATAACATTTCAGAGTCAAAATGAAACACACTCTTGTGACTTGTTCTTAGCAATTTGCATTCCAAAGTACAGAAATAAAAACTTAAAATGTGAGATGTTATCTGACTTCAGAGTGAGTTCAAAGTACCAAGTTTGCACTGTTTTTGTTGTAGAAACTCCCAATGACCTGGCTACAGGTTCCAGATCACCATCACCAGCCTCTTCTCACTCAGATGATGAAGTACATGATGAGCTCCTTGATCCAGATTTTGGCGAAGGGGATGCTCTTGAAGAAGAGACCAGTGTAGTTGCTGGGGGTTGCAGGGAAGGGTGGGGTCCTGTGGCAGCAGTAGTCCTGTGGCACAGAATGCTGGGCATTCTGGGTAATGTCAACAAGATTAAAGAACCTGCCATTCATGCAAAAGTGTTTGAATGCCTAACGTCAATTTGGAACATGCTGGCCAAGGTATCAGCCATAATTATTTTTATCTTTGGTGCAAATTACAATCCCAAGTGGTGTTTGTGTAAGTGACTACATTGTGTATGAAGTGAAATTTGGTTGGAGGGGAAAAACAGTGTGAAATGCATGTTCCAAAGTGTGAGTGCTGTGAGTTGTAACATTACAAATTTCTTTTAGTTCCAGAAATTGGGGCTTTTTTTAATTTCACTATGTAATGTTGGATACAAAGGTTTTTTTTGTTATCTGCCATAAAGGATGGGCATGATGTCTCAATGAACTCTTACAAGTACTCCTGTGGCTGATTTTCATTTGTAGACTTAAATTTACTTATTTGCAATGTTCCATTTTGAAGAGCCGGTAAACTATGACCTCTCTACATCCCTGACTTCCATGTCCAAAGCTTGGATTTTCCAATGAAAAAGGGGGGTTACCTTTGTAAAATGAACACTTACATGTATCATGATAACGTTATTAGAGTCTTAAGCCTGTATTGCTTCTCAAATGGTTTACTAAATGGTTGTTAAAGCAGTTCATATGAAAATGTTGGTTACTTAAGAGGGAAGAGAGGGGGGTGGGGGACCTGGAGCACTTGAACAATATTATTATAATGTACAACTTCCATTGGTTTAAAGGTCCGACTGAATCAAGGCATTTCATTGGATAACAAGTCTACCCCTCCCATTCCTGTCTTAATCCCTCCATTGCAGCACATGGCAACTTGGGTTTTTGAGGTGAGCATCATAGTGTGATGTGTTAGGTTTTGATGAGGGAGAGGAAAACTACATGTAACAGTACCCAGAGAAAAACCTTTTGATGCAAGGTAGAGAATGAATGAACTCCTGTTAGGCCTAGTCCGGCAATCAATCACCGATCACCAATGCAACACTGATCTTCAAAATGTCTTTGTGTGGTGGTCCAGTCTTTGTGTTATTTGTCAGGTTAATAAATGGCAGGAGATGTCAACATCTTCAAAGTTGTGTCAAATCCAAATTTTAAAGTAAATTACCAATATTGTCCACCTGAGCAACTGTTTGTTTATTTATTGGTCCAGACTTTAACAGCAAATTTATACACCTTGTAAAAAGTCAGTGAATCAACCCCTGCAAGTTGGATTCCTTCGCCTTTACTCTTACAGAGACAAGACAAGAGACCAACCGAAATCGAAGAAACCCAAAGGCTCCTTTTTCTATAGTTTCTACAGTTATGGCAGGGGTTGGTACCACTACTATCCCATTGCACACACAAGTTATTTCCAGTAATGGTGGTGATCATTTTACTGATATAAGCCTGTGGTTAAGATTTGCGTTTGTCTGTGTTCAGGCTGCTTCCCTGTCTGTTAGTAATGAATTCAAGAGTGGCCGTCTGCTTGCATACAAACTGATGTGTGTGATGACAGTTTGCCGTCATGATGTGCCACTCACCCAGGAGTACTTGACACACTTCTACCGGCTGATGCATATTGGACTGACAGGCACTGATCAGGTCAGTCACAGTAATTACCATTGTCACCATCACTACTATAAGCAGAAGCATCATTATTGCAGTCATCATCATTTGTCATCTTCGATATCATTGACATCCTCATCATTATGACAATGACCAGCGCCGTTGACATCACAATCACCATCGCCACCTTTATCATCATTGTTATTGCCTTCTTCATTGTTGCTCGTGTTGTCATCATCATCATCATCATCATTATTGTCATTGTGATTGTCATCTGCCGTCATCGTCGTCTTCATCATCATCATCATCATCGCCATTGACATGGTCATGGCCATTACCAATATTTGTCGTCAGCGGCAGCGTCATGATGATCATCATCACCATAATCATCAGCATCCATTTCCTATGATCATTATTATCATCTTCATCCTGATCAGACGTATTTATTGTAATTTCGTAACAGTATAGATGGTTTTCACCTGACGTCACAGCAGCCATGTTGGTGCAGAGAGCGATAGAGAAAAAAGTCTTTTGGGAATTTGACTCTATTACAATGCAAAGCATGAGCCATAATTTTCCATTGTTTTGTGCACCAACACGGTGATTGAAAACCATCTATAAGGATAATTCTGTTTGTTATTTCAACTTTCAAGAAAGAAATTGAGGATCAAGTATACATGTAGCTCATTAATTATTAGTTGGTGTATGGCTCAAAAAGCTAAGGATCTTAGGTCAATCCTTGGTGATTTGATTGTTTCAACTCTCCCCTGATACATGCAGTTCCTGTCAATGGAGCATTGGTGAAGGGGGCATATGGACTGCAACATCAGCTTCAGAGCTGGCAGAGCAAGAAACAAAAAATAGCTGGCGGAACAAGAAATAAAACGGAGTGGGGTTACTCCCTCTTCTGAAGTTTGTATAAGCCTTGTTTTGTAACCACCTTAAATTTACCATTTCTTTTGTAGGATATCACGAGCACTATTGTAAGGAGCTGTACGAATTTCTTTTCTGCGGTGTTACCGAGCTCAAGTCTTCTGATTCTTGACTTCATCCAAGCTACAAATGGTGTTGTTATAAGTCAAAATATGGAGGTAAGCTTCAGTCATTTGTTCTTGTACATGTATATATGCTGCTGTTGCTTCTTGTTCAAGTGGCCAACCAAGGTCCTTGCGTGACACAGGAGGTGGGTGCAAAGGGCATTCGAGGGTTCCTGCTGTGACCAGTCTGCCTCTAGGTAGAGACCAACCTAGGCAGCCAAGTACCCTAAAATTTGGTTTTATCAACGGAGTTGATAATGTAAATTGGCCACCGTACAGAGATTCTAGCTTTTGGAATCTCTGTACGGTGGCCAATTTACATTATCAACTCCGTTGATAAAACCAAATTTTTGTATACTACTTCCCCACCGATGCAGCACCACAGTTTCTTTAGAAACTACCCCCTTCAGCCAAGTATCCTGACTACTTGCATCCGTCACAGAGTGGACCACTGCACATTCTGAAGCGGATGCTCTTTCTTTCATTCCAAAAACGGAGTATGTTTACGTTTTTGCAAACGTTGGCTGCGTAGCACTTATATTTCAACAGAATTAACTATTCGAGGGTAATATGAAGTTCTATTTTCTACCTATGTAAACCATGTGAGCATGTTGTACATATAATTTCATTGCCGTGAAAATGACATCTTCATTTCCCACGACCTGCTTCCGTCTGACCTTGTAGCTCAGTCGGTAGAGCAGCGGTGATGTAACCTGAAGATCGTGGGTTCATTTCCCACCCTGGTCAGAGTTTTTGTCTGTCCTTGTGTGGGCCTAATCCCATCATTAGGGCTGACACTCACATGGTTTACATGGATAGATTATAGTTCATCACTTTACCCTCAAATTGTTAATTAGATTCCAAAAGAAATGATAAGTCAAGTATTCCTCGTAACCTACAGAAGTTCTGGAATATTCCAAAACGAATATGGCCAAAGTGACCCTCTGAGTTTCTGTAAATCATTTTCACCTTTCCTTGCAAATATTCATTTTCACAGTTACCAAGAGAAGAGGCCATGACGTTGCTTGCCTCCTTGCTGTGTTTTCCAAACATCTTTCCTAACATGCCACTTCACCAACCGGGACATCAAACGAATGAGTACCAACACAAGAGCACGGGGAAAGATATCAAGGTTTGTGCAACTGCGGCAGCTAACTGCAGAAGATGACGAGCGTGAGGAGTCAAAAGAATTTAAAACTCCACGCTTGTCAAATGTGATTGCTACTTGTAGAAGCCTTATAACGTAACTACTTTTTAAGTGCCCGTAACTTCAAAACATTTTATTCCGCATCTAAAAGACCGCATGATTTGTGTTAAGTTGACGAAATTTGTATTCGTTTGTCCCACGGCCGAGCTGGTAGGAGGCCTGGGTCTATCCTTGGGATGACGTCACAAGCTGTTTTGAATTCCAATTTTGAAAGAATTTTTAAAATGCAAAGCAGTTTGTCACGTCATCTCAGGAATAGACCCATGCTTCCATCTAGCTTGGCCATAGGACGAACGACTTCGGGTTTTGTTAAAAGGGTTCCGGATAGAAGGGTCAATCGCTTTCACGAGCTATCCTGGACGAAACTTTATTTTCATACATTCCTATAAAAACGCGGCAAACGCTTTACATGAGAAGCAAAGAGATTGCGCTTCTAGAAGGCCGACGGTAGGGTCCCTTTCCCCCATAGACCTCGTCTCACCGGGTGAGGCTAAATCGCGTGGGTGGGTGGGTCGTTTTTGTTTGAAGATAAAAAAAAATATATATATTTGCTCCCTCAGTGCTCGGTCCAAATTTATCTTAGGTCTTAGGTCTTGTCTGTTTCGAGAATTTCCAGTCATTGATAAAAAAAAGTGTAAGGTTAGGGACCCACTACCCACGACACACGACTCACGACTCACGACCCACCCACCCACGCCGATTAGACACTCTCGTCTCACCACCCTTGCTTATGCACTTTGTGCAACGCTAAAGATCCTTTACATTATTTGTAAAGAGCAGGAAACAGAGTTACCGGTGTTCTGCTCTGTCCCCTTTAAAGGGCACACAATTGATTAGGGCTGTGCTCTGATTTGTGTCTCCCTGAAAGTCTGACAGAGGCTAATTCTGTTAATTTTGTTCTTTTCACTGAATTTAGGACAAACTCATTGCGTCCCTGTTACGGGCATCAAAGCTTGAGCCATCCTGCCCAGCAAGGTAAATATAAGAGATTTTATGAACGATTTCTGAAAAGGGTTGAAATCTTTTAATTATATATGATTTTTTTTTAAAAATCTTTTTTAAAGGTGTGTTGCTTTGAACGCCCTTGGTGTATTCATCGTGGAAGAACTTATTCACTGCCACGGACATCCGAAAATTCCTGATTGCATTTGTGTTCTTTTAGCCTCTGTTACCGTAAGTGGTATTACTGTTCTCTCAATATATCATTGCGAAACGATGCGCGAAGTGGCAAACCTTGCTACCCTAGCAACGTTGCGAGACAAGTTTGCAGAAACCGTTGCAAAAAGTAGAATCGAGTTCTACTCTCTCCAAGGATGTTAACAAACTTTATCTCTCGTTCCACAATGTGACGCTTATATCTGGGACTTGTCTGGTATTGTTGCCTATGGCAACCATTTGCGCAACGCCATTAGTTCCATGAGGCTCTAGGGACGAGATTGAAACAAAGATGGCAACGTCTTGTCCTCTGATCCGGGCTTGCGCAGTCAACGTAGCGAGACAGTAACCACTGACACATTGTCAAGTGTAAATCCTCTAAGCCATTAATTTTGTTCCAAGTTAGTTTTCAATGTGTCGAAAGTGGTTATAAAATGCAAACTCGCACAGATTGTCTCGGGCTTCGTTGCGGCTGCGTACATGTGCTTTCACCTTTGGCTGACTCGCTTCATCGGTTACATCTCTTCAGTTTGGTTAAAGAACTTAGTTTGGTTTTAAACCTTAACAAACGCACTTGACAAGTGCTTGTGTTCTTTTCAAATTATCATCTTTTTTCGAAATTTTTATTATTGTTATCAATTTTTTTTTCTTAATTTCCAGTTTCATAACAGATCCGTATGTCATGTGGCTTGTGAAGTGATTCACCTGTTATCAGAATACTACAGTGAACTCTGTGGGTTTGACGAACATCTCCCCTTAAAAATCGTGGAGGTTTGTGCAAATGAAGAAGAGTTCTTCACTAGTAAATTTAAATCAAATGTCCAGTAATATAGCCTTCTTGCAAATCATAATAAATTAATAAATAACTTCATTTTACTAGGGTAGCACTTAGCACTGACAAACCTGTAGCCCTCCCTTAATATGTAATAAAAGCTAAACTACAAGACAGTATATTTCAATAAAAGTATCTATATCCCCTCATTAAGCAACAATAGTTATGAAATGGGAAAACTGTTTAAGTCTTCCTAACTTTCCTTCAAATAGTTCATGTATCTCTGTTTGAAAGACTTGATGCTAGTGCTACATCTAATATCAGTAGGTAAGGAGTTCCAAAGTTTTATGGCTGAGATATGAAAATTTCTTCCATTTTCCGTTTCACGGTTGTACTTGGGGCAATATTAGTAATATCACCATAGTGTGAGATTCTGGCTGTAGGATAAAAGGAACAGAGTGTTGTGAGAAATGAGAAAAGCCTCTTGAAATAGAATGAAAACCAGCAAACTCAGTTCAGCTATGACGTGGAGTCCTAAAGCTCTTACCGAATTGAATTGACTTTCTGGTTAGATTTTTTACGACAAGCAGTTGTGAACGTTCCGCTGTTGAGAAAACAGGAGAGGAATAAGCTGTCCCTTCTTTGTGGGAAAACCTTTTGTTTCGATGGAAAAACAAACGGAAGGCCTTAACTCCACACTTTTTCCGGCGGTAAAGTCTGATTCTAGGAACGCGACCAACTGGTACACAAATTTCTGGTCGTTTCGGTAAGACCTTTGGAAGTTAGGAAGAAGAAGACAGTGTGGTCTGAAAGCAGTGTTGTTTGAAAGTACTCTAAATATATTCTTTTTCGTCGCGCCGGTTTCAATTCTCATTTGCTGATCTTTGGTGCTTCCGAGTTCGAATCACCACTACCAGGGGTTTTCAATCACATTATGTTTGATCTGGATTATTTCTTTCACATTTGAATGTTGTAAATAAATGTTGCACTAAAGCCTATCGCAAGATAGAAATTCACCATATTAAATAGAGGATATTACATGACCACGCGGAGCGAACGAGTGAAATATCTTTCAACACTCGAGGAGAAATTTCGTATCTCCAAGCGACCATGTAACATTCTATTTATTATATAAACACCAATGAAATACTAAATCATTTCACGAAAGGCATCGAAGGGCGCGATTTTTATATGTAACCATAGCAACAGTGATCTTTTCGCGTGTGAAGATATCATGTTTGCGCGCGAAAGCTCACATGGTATTTCATTGGTTTTTATGTTATAATAAAGAATACACATCAGTGGCTGTTTCATTCATTTTCCCACCGGAACAACCGGCTTTCGCATATCGATGGTGAACGCTTTTGGATCGAACACGGTATAAATTGGTAGATAGCGAGTGGTCTCGCCACTGAACCCACCTTTCGCAGTTAGCGACCTTTGGAGCACCCTGCCTGCAGAGCCTTTCTTAACTCGACGAGAAAGAAAGGACTCTGCAGAAAGCGTGTAAAGTCTTTATTGAGTATAAGCAAGCCGTTGCTTGGAGACAGTTTCAAACCCAGGCCAAGTCTCGGTCGCACTCCGAGACGCCATATTGATTTTCGTACTGAAGGCTCGATTTTGACTTTCGCCTTGTCAAAAATATGATGCGCGCGTTGCCTAAACCGGTTTGACTAGCCCAGACACTTGGGCTGTGGCGACGTAAAAGACTTGACACGATTTGGCAGAGCCTCTCTTGCGCGCCCTCTGGTAAGATTAAAAGAGGCTCTGTTCGCAGGGTACCTTTGGAGGACCAGGCTATACAAGTACGAGGTTTCCACTCCAAGCATGCGCACTTTAAAAGAAAAAAAGCCTCGACTTCGAAGCTTATTGCACCTGTCCAGTCAGAACTGAAAACTCCCACTGCACTCTGATATAAAGTTCGCAAGCATCGAATCGAAGAAAAAGGTTATTCAGAATTTTGATCTCTTCAGGTTCTTTGTCATGCCATTGTCAATCTGCTTCCTGGAGGAGAAGCGGTCCACATTCAAGAACAACACAAGGTGAGCGGATTACTTTCTGTGAAACTCTTGTGCGAGAGTGGAGACGTATGTGGAGAGATTTTCAGCCTATAAAAACTTGCATAGTTGGCATAGGCCTTCCTCTTTACAAAATAATATCCTGCGTTGGTAAAAGGATACAATGAAGAAACGATCCGTCCAACTGTAGCTTTGTTTTACGGATTCATTTGTACTCTCTGGTAAAGGATAAAATTGACAGTTGTGTATTTCAACGGCTTCCTTGCTCCCAGTTATTTAACAATTATTCCATGAGCGCACGTTGGCTATAACCAGTCTCATATCCAACAAGCGCGAATGGAATAATTGTTTTATTAAATTCCTTTAAACTCCAAAAGTTTAGAAAGTACGAAATACGAGCGAAAAAAGCGAGCAAATCCGAGCGAAATCAAAAAAACTTGATGAGAACCGATGCGATGTCGTGTAACACCTTGTGGTCAGACAGACGCAGGCTCGTCACAAAAACATTTCTTACCTTTTCGCGTACTTCTAAACGTCGGAATTTAACCCAGCTGTCCAGAAAAACTTTTTTTCTGCTTTCTTCAGAGAGAAATTTCACTTTCCGGCGAAAAAACTTTTAGCGTGGCAACACTTAGATCAACCGTTTACCATATAAGGTCAAACCAAGGTATATGAGCTGATAACCGAGATTGAGTGAACCAGTCAGAGCACGAGAATTGCATTATCCCAGGTTGAGAATTTAATAATTGTTGTTAACTACGTCAAGATTGTGCAAAGCGAAAAGGATTGAACAATGTCAAAATAGTTACAGTCAATCAAATGTTTATTTTAAAGCGGAAGTTTTCGTTGGCGTTCCCGTCATCTCGAAGGCTTTCAATTGTTTTTGAAGCCTACTCGTGTGATTAAAGATGTAACTGATTAGAGTGTAATGTGAAGTGCTAGTTTTGTACCCCATATGAACCATGTGAGCGTTAGCCCTACTAATGGAAATGGGCCCACACAAGGACAGAGAAAAACTCTGACCAGGGTGGGAATTGTAATTCACATTACACTCTAATCAGTTACGTCTGTTCAAATATAAGTGCTTGACGGCCAACGTTTGCAAAAACGTAATCGCTCCTTGATTAAAGATCTCCTTTGCGGAACACATGGTCGCTGCGACATGGACCATTCAAAAGTTGAATACAACCGAATTTCAACTTTAGAAATTGCCAAAATAAATATATATTGGCAGTCAACTCTCCGCTCCGTCCTCAATGTTTTTATTCAGCGGTCATAAAGAACTTGAAACTGGACTATTCAAACAAAACTATGACCTTTGACAGAGCGACAGAACAGTGGGGTCACTTTTGTCAGACCTCCATTTGTCCGCGGGAAAGCAAGCTGTCCGTTCGTTTGACATGAACAAGAGTCCAACGTGTCTTTGTAGCGTCATGTTATGGGAATAATTCTCGTAAGCGGACAGCTCTACTAACGGGCGCCTTTTTCATTTCCCGATGGTGACCGCTTACAAAAGAGTTGACTGTGGTTCATTTCATCGGTTTTTTTAGTTCCGAGGCGTTTTCGTTAACTTCTAATGCAAGTGCTGTCAAAAATTCGTTCGAAGACATTGTTATGTGTAGGTTTCAATGTATGTCGAACTACCAAGGCTTGTAGGTATTGATTTTGTTAGCCTGACGTCTCTTTCCCAGGTATTGGTGTCCATTCTCATGTGCCTGCTGGACTGGCTCATGGTGATTCCAGTTTCAAAGCTTATGTCAACAACAAATGAAGACGAGAAAATCAGTCTCCTCTCCAGAGTTTTCCAGGTAATTCTTCGCACAATAGAGCAGTTTTCAAATGACTGTCGAAAGTAATTACGCGATTGCAATTGATACGCTTAGTGATTGGTTTAAAAATGTTTAAAAATGTTTATCAAGTTTATCAACCAATGAGAAGGAAAACCAAAACCAATCGCGACTTGCATGCGCGATTTTTCCCGCGCTTTGAGCAAGTTACACGGAATTGCTACGAATTTGGATTGGTTCATTGAGCTGTTTGCACCTGATGTGATTGGTCGAAGTAATAGACCCATTTCGATATATTAAAATTCAGTCGAAAATAAAAGGCATCATCTCGAGGCTCTGGGGAATAAATATAAGGATTTATATGAGTTTATTCCCCAGAGCCTCGAGATGATGCCTTTTGTTTTCTACTGAATTTTAATATATCGAAATTGGTCTATTACTTTGGTTTTTGTCTTACGAAAACCGCTCTTTGGCATCAATAAGGTTTAGGACATAGTACTCCTTTGAAAATATTTCAAGGTGCAGAATTGGCTACGATCGTGGGGAAAATTGTTTAGGCTTTTTTGACTTCCTGGTCCACATCTAAAACACTGTTTTTCATTAAGTACATATTATTAATTCGGCACTGCCTGCCCCCAAAACAACTTTGGGAAACCACTGCATTATTTTGTTTCTTCCTGAGCAATTAACATTGTGTAGGGTAGGGTGGGGTGGGGGGGGGGGGTTCTTCCTGAGCAATTAACATTGTGTAGGGTAGGGTGGGGGGGGGGGGTATTTTTAATTAGGTGGAAGATTTAGAAAGACGGAAAAGTCTCGATTGTAGAAAAGCAATATAAAGCATAAAGTAGGTGAAGTAATAGGTTCGGTTACACACACACCATGCTAAATGCCATTTCCCATGGTAAATTATCCCGGGGTGCCTCACACTTGGGTTTTAGTATACTGTGTTAACCAGCGGTCACACGTTACGAAGATTACCGAGGTAAAAAGAAATCTCACGCAATTCATTTGCGGGAAATTTAATCACAACTTCATCAGCATCGTGATTGGCTCTTGTACCTGGGGCATCAAAACACCCTTCCAACGTAACACGTTAAATGTCATGAGCGCTTCGTCTGATCTTTTTGACGTATCTATGGAAATTTACCACGGGAAATTTACCTTGGGAAATGTCGGTCACACGCACTAAATGCAGTTTCCGGTGGTAAAAGGGTCATTTACCGCGGTAAAAGTGCCCCCTGTAACCGCACCTAATGATGTAGTTCTGAAATTCTTTGTTCCAGGTTTTGAAAATGACTGCTTCAAACGACGTTCCCAAGAAAAAATCCAAGCAGTTAAATATCTCCACTATTATCAGCGGTGACGGACGGCCGATCCGATTAGGAAGACTACAAGAACACGACAGGAGCTCAGGGGTTTCTCTCATCAGTACTGTAGAACCACAGCCCGACAGTGGACCAGAGGATTCACAAGGTAACCCAAGTTGTGACAACATTATCTATTCTTCGGACGAGGAAGGGAGTTTGAGCAAGGACATGTTCTGGCTAAATCTACCCCCACCTTTAGACATTTATTGCTGGAATTCAATGTAGTGGGGTTGCTGTATAGCAGGCAGTGCCGTGTGCTTTTATTCTTTCCAATAAATTTAATAGCGGATGTAATGTAATGGAACACATATGGAACACATGTGGAACAACAAAAGAATCGTTTGGAGTTGCCATGTGGAAATTTTGTTTAGAGCAATCTAATTTGTGAACTCTATAGCATACACTATGCGAAAATGAAGTACAAAAAAAGAGATGAAGATAATTAAAACGATTACAAGTGTTAAGCAAACAGCTTTGCGCTGATTTGTTTAATTTTGCCTCAAGTTCGATTGGTTGATTTTTGAAAGGTTTTTTTTCGGGACCTTAAGCCAAAATTAAAACAAACAAAGTGATTCCATCAGCGCAAAGCTGTTTGCTGAACACTTCTAATAGTTTTCATTTTCTTCGCCTTTCTGTTAACGTGATTCACAGTTTTACACCGCCTTTTTTCCAACCAGTCAGAATAGATCGCAATTTTCCCGCGCTTAGGGCCGACTAGACACGTCGAGTTTTGATTGGTTGATGTGATTTGCATTGTTAGCTGTGATTGGCTTGGCTGATGGTTCGTTTTGATTTTATCTTCTCTTTTGAAAACCGCTGTCTTTTCAGTTATGGTGTGTATCGGTTGAAGAGATTTTAAAATTATTGGGGTGAGATCACTCATACTAGTCCTTTTCTACTTTTTGCAGATTTAGATGGTCAAGACACCTTTGATTTCCCACCAAAGTCTGATTCTGTTGAATTGACGGCCAGAGCAGTAAGTCTGTGATCTAACTTTCACTGATTAAATCATTTTAACGGATGACGTGCCAGAATGGTGTGTGTACGACTCACGAGTGATACTTCAGCGTTTTTTATAAAGTTCACTATGCTTCCTCTCCTTAACATACCAAGGAGTTTTAACAATTCAAGTCATGACGATATCAGATCTGAAACGTTTGACACAGGCCTCCTCACAAAAGAAATAACACGTCTTCTCATTTCAAATGTCATGTGTTTGCTCTATGATGATCGTCTTCTCTATTCTGATGACCTATCCAATTGATGAAGAAGTGTTATTGTTGGGTGAAGTAACATATTTGTCATTTCTTTTAAGGTCATGATGCACTTGGTGAACCACATGGGACAATATCCACTCGGTGCTGGTCCATCGAGAGTGGACAGTTTAATCAGCGAACATGAAGACAATGCTAACGTGGATGCAGATGAACTGTTGCCTAGTATTTTTAACGCGCCTAATGTACAGGTTGGTGTGCTTGTAAAGCTTGTCACGCACTCCACTCATGGCATTTTTAGTAGTCACGCATTCACAAACGTAGACGTTAAAGTACAAGCTAGGAGCATTCTTAGACTGCTGTGGTGCCGGCTGTCGATTTTTCAGTCTCTTGAGGGTCTCCGGCAAGCCGATTTTCCAACGTTCATGATTTCTTCGGTCATGGTAATTTTGGAGGAAAGGATAAAACGAATATTCCTCTAGAGACGCTGTGCATGTCGGGAGACCCTGTAGCTTTCCATACACGGTCTGTGATTGGAGAACGGAACAATAAATGGTACAACAGACACAATACACCAAGCCCTCATAACAAAAGAAGCTACGGGTCATAGAGACAAACGAAAATAGCCGTCTGGATTAGCTACAGTATTACTCTGCATTTTCACTGACGACGGTCCAGTGTCGGTTCTTTATTTTTCGCGAAATCGAGTCTTGTCCTTATGAGCCTCGTTTAACGCAAAAACCAAGGAGCGAAACAAAAATAAAACATAACCGCATGGCTGTTTCTGCGTTTTCTTTACAAACACCGAAGCAATGATCGCATTGGAAATTTGTTTGTCTTTTTTCGTTCCAGTTTTTTGTGCTCAATGATAGAATCCTAATATCATTGGTGGAACTTCCTCTGGAGGTGGGCAGTTCGGATTAATACCTTAACCTGTGTTTTTGCCTTTTTAAAAAATACTTTTGCCATTATTCCGTTCGAGTGCTATGCCTATAAATAGCGTTTTAATTTTCTTCCCAGGACTCTCCCAACTTCTGTCGGATCCCCTCGAGCACAGCGGCTACACAAGTGCGAATGATCATCCGTGACATGACGGGGAAAAACGTATGGGACTACAGCTTGCTGCACGGCTCTTCAAGTACAGATAGTGAACCCCAAAAACACAACGGTGAGCAAGTCAATGGTTTATACTTTACAAACAGGTAGTGTACTTTGTTTTGTCGAAACGAATTGATCATTAAAGAAACATTTTTGAATGCCAATCGTTTAAATTTTCTGCGCAGATTGTTTTCTTCATTTTGTCCAAAATCCGCCCTTCATATCCTTGTAAGGAGACATGAGAGCAATTCACCTACACGTAACAAATGTTGCTTCATAGCTAAGATGGTGGAGCATTGCACCTGGACTGCGATGCTCTTCCAACACCATCGCTGTCTAGTTCGATTGAGTATGAAAATGACAGAAATTGTTTATTCAAGAGAGTGAAGCATTCCTTCATTTAAATCATTTATATTTAGTGTAATTGTTGTTGTTACATGTTGTTTTTTCGTAAAGGAGGACCAAATTTTATTGATAACGTGCTTCCTCAAGAAGAGTCGAACATTCCGTCCAGTGCACTTGCGCAGGCCAGGAAAAGCTCAACGCCTATACCTGGTGATAAACTTGACGAGGTGAGAGCTTAACCCTTGTCTATTTTCGTTTCGTCACCGGTTTGCAACTGGCTTTTGTTGATCACCCTCCGTGAGTACCTGCGCAAAGCCCAACGCGATAAGACCGACAATATTTCGCCTCTTAAAGTGCACCTAACCTCAAAGTATTTTCTTTTGCAAAAGTTAAATGTCTAAGATATATGTCACCTTTGCCTCTCCAGATTTTACCAGGCGCAATGAGGTTCGAGAGAGTAACAAAGCTGGCATTCATTTGTCCCATGGCCGAGCAGGAGAGAGGTATGGGTCGTTTCCTTCAATGACGTCAAGAACTAATTTACATTGATAAAGGTCTTTCAGAACTATAATGCAAAGTAGCTTATGACGTCATCGATGGGATAGCCCCATGCCTCTCACTGCCTCCGCCATGGGACACAGGACTCTTAGGTACCTTATAAGGCAAATTAAAAAGTAAAATCTAGAGAAGCAAGGTAAATATAATTATGTTTCATATTTAAGTTTTGCTAAAGTAGATATTTTGATGTTAGGTACATTTGAAGCTTCACAAACAGCGGTTTCCTCTACTTCCGCTTACAGTATATTCTGACTTTCGCTGTCTATATGTTTTCCACTTTTTTTATTATTCTTTCCCTTTTCTTCCCCTCCTCTCTCATCCAGACATCCCAGCCAAAATCTCTAGGAATCACTGTCTCATTTTTTTCTTAATGCTGTTAGCTTTTGAGTGACATTGGATCAACAAGCCAGGAGTGTTTGTTGTACCCAGACCTCACTCTGAATGAGCCTGGCCCCTCCCCCGAGAGTTTGATGAGTGACATAGAGTATGACGTTATAGACACCATCCTTGAACAAGACATCAACGAGAAGAAACAAGTTGAGGAACACTTGGACGATCCTAGGTAAGTGTTTTGATTGCTTTTCATGCTTTTTAAATAAAAAAGGAGCAATGAGCATTTGAAGATAGTGTGGCTCAGTAGCTTTCATTTGAATAGGCCATTTTCAAAATATTCAGCTTGATAGTGAGGCTGAGAGGACAAAAACAATAGAAACAAGTTTCACTGAATGTGAAAGATATTACGATATCATCCACTTTCCTTTGTCTTTTTTCTCTAAACCTCTCTTTCAAGCTGAATGTTAATGTATCGAAAGTGGCCTGTTTCTACCGTTAAAAAATTCGTCGACGGGTTTCTTTGTACAACACAGGGAAAGTCCTGCTCAATAGCTTTCATATGAATGGTGAAACTTTACGATTTCACCTGCGGGCTAAAAGATCTAAAACCACTTCGAGCAGATTCCCGGAATCACAGGAAAAAACTTCTCGCAGCTCTTTTGGAATGTCTTGTTTAGAAATTACAACAGTTGACAAACTGACCAGTTGATGTTTATAAGCGAATTATCTGATTTGCTTTCAGACTATCGTCACTGGCGTCCAAACCTCCTCCTTATGAAGTCCCGATGTCACCATTCCAGTTATGCCGGTTTGTCATCAGTCAAATCGGTATGATGGCTTCGGAGAAAAGGTAAAGTGAAAAAAACACCTTTGCATTTAGAGGGAAAAAGCCATACAGAGCGAGTTTCAATCGAGTGTCGTAAAACCAAAGCCAAAGCAATTACTTTGGCTAATTAAAAAGGACGGAGACGATCCAGTAAACCAATCAAAACTCGAAGTAATCTCACGTAGCCGACACAAAGCACCGGACAATGTGCACGCGCGAGCCACGACTGGTTTTGGTTTCACTTCTGATTGGTTGAAAAAATGGCTCGAGAACTTTGAACCAATCACTGAGTGAAGTATTGCAAAACTAAAGCAATTCACTAATTACTTTCGACACTCAATTGAAAACCACTCTATGTCCAGAAATGCACGTAGTAAGATGCTCGACGACGATTTTGATATGCGTCACGTGGTGTCCTCTTGCTATTCTCCCCAACTTAAAGGGGCAGTGTCACGCTATGTTAGTCAAACTTCAAAACACTAAAAGACGTCCTCGCATCAATGAAAACTAGAAAATAATGGTGTAGTTTTGTTGCCAATGACCATTGCAGTGCACAGAAGCTATTCTTTGTTGTTTACAGCCAAGGATGGAGAGGATGGAAATGGATTGAAACTTGAAAAAACTGGCCAGTTTTTTTCAAGTTTGGAGACTGTGTTTTCAGAAAGACACCAAAAATTAAATTCGAATAGCTCTTTGTGCCATAAATATATTTCATATCTTGTCAGTGGGTTGTCAGGAATGTTGCACGTATGAACTAAAGTACTAACTAGTAGGTTTTTAACCAAATTTTTGACCCCCAAAAAAATTAAGCATGACAGTGCCCCTTTAAGCAGTTAACGTCACAGGGGACGTCAGGGTGGTTTAGTGGTCATCAACCATGCCTCCCACCTCTGTGACCCGGGTTCAACTCTTTCTCGGGTCGTATGTGAGCTGAGTTTCAGACTCACACAGCGGCCATATTGTCCCGCGAGACCAAAAGAGCTTTGTTTTGCCACGCCAAGCCTCGCAGTGGAAACCATGGGGGTGAGGCTTGGCGTGGTAAAACAAAGCTTTTTTGGTCTCCCGGGACAATATGGCCGCCGTGTGACAAGGGCGAATGTGAAGATAACCAGCTGCTTTTACCCTCACCAAAAAGAGACATTAACCCTTACACTTCCATTATTCTCTATTTTCACCTTTCCCATAATGCACTTTGTTTGCCCGCCAAATTTTGCATTTTGAATATGTAGTGTCCCAAGAGCATCTGAAAACAATGGTTTATGCAAAATTTGGAGGGGCAAACGAAGTGTATTATGGGGAATGTGAAAATAGAGAGTTGCTAAAAGTGCTCAGTTCTAGTTGAAGGAACACATCGTATTGGTAGCCAAAATTGGGCGTGCATCTAAATAGAGGATATTACACGGCGGCGCGAAGATATGAATTTTTATTTCGAGTGGTAACAACAATATTTTACGAACGAGCGCCACGAGTGAGTAAAATAATGTTTTTAACACGAGAAGATAAAATTCACATCTTCCAGCCAGTGTGTAATTTTATTTTTATTTTTTAGACAGGAGTGTTTTACTCACCATCTTCATCGCAAATTCTTGCAGCTCGGCGGCAGGAATTTCTTCAATTTTCGCATTTCTTCTTCACTTCCAAGGAACTCCTTGAATAATTTTAAGTTGTATGAAGTTATATTCTTCGTGTTAGCATTTCCTTGTTTCGCAGAGAAGGATTTTATATCAGCTTTAGAGAACTTCACGAATCTATCGCTCGTCATTTTTCACTGACTGTTGCACAAACAACCATGCAAAGGCGGGAAATGACGTCATCGATATCCTCACTAGTGAGGATATGGAAAATACGCCACTCGAGTCCCGGAGATAGTTTCGTAGGAATTTTATGAGTGGTGTATTTTCTAGTAAAACACTTATGTCTATGTAATAATTAGGTGTATATCTGGACATAAATGATTATGGCATGGAGAGAAAAGGCGGGTTAAATGGCATGAGTGTGATTGAAGTTATTTGTAACTTTCTTCGGCACTTTTTCTACAGAATGAAGATTGATCTTCTAAAGAAAAACGATCGTTTCTTGCGGGAGTTAAAGAACCTTGATAGCAGGCGGTGGTAAGTAAATAACCAAAGTTATTTACAGTATTTGTAAATAACTTTTGCTGCATGACTATCGCTGGCGCCTTTAGTGAAGGTGCTGTGTTTAATCGATTAAAACGGTGTGGCATTAAATTTATTCAGTCTTAGCGATGCGGAAGAGGTTCTTATTTCAACGTAACACAATTACGTCAACACCAAAATAAACAACTTCATTTCCAGATTATTCACCGTCTTGTTATGAAGTCGGTGACCAATGGTAACCCCGAAGCGAGTAAAAACAAGTTTCGGGGCCTAGTTCCCACGAATAGCATCCGAACTAGTAATCGGCAGGTCGTAGGAGAACTCGGATTTTTCCGAGTATCCCTGAGTCGTCATCGAAAATTTCTTTTTTTTTTCATTTTCTCTCTTATTTGGAATAAGGTTGTTTTAGGTTAAAATGTTGCTGTTAAAATGATGCGATAACCATTTGAAATAATTAGAGGTGGTTGTTGTGATCGTTTCCATCAATTGCAGTCTCAGTTATCTGTCATGAAATTGCGTGTATTACACAAACCCATTCAAGCGTAGTTGTTAGACCAAATTACAAGGTGGTTTTTGCATGATGATTTTTCTCCGCAGCCGTGAAACGCACAAAATAGCTTTGCTTTACGTAGCTCAAGGACAAGAAGACAAGACATCCATAATGTCCAACTCCGTAGGGAGTGAAGAATATGAACGTTTTGTAGCTGGCTTAGCTTGGGAGGTAAAGATGTTCTTCTTATGTTCATAGGAAAGATATAGGGACTTCCTTTCCAATTGAATTCCCACGCGATAAAAAAATTTTGCGACTGGAAATTCAGTCGGTCATTATCAAGTTTAGTGTAGCGTCGTTTAAAGTGTCCAAGCGAAAAGTCTTTCTTTAATTGTCATGAAAAAAATTTATCCTATATGCGAAATGTTTTAGGGCCTGGCCAAACGGGAAATGTTTGGCGACCAAACAACATCAAACATGGTTTGGTGATCCAACATTTTACCGTTTGGCCATCTTGTTTGGTCGTGTTTGGTCGTGTTTGATAAAATTTGAAGACCATCAAACATTCGATCAAACAACTTAAAACATTTCTATTATTCTCGTGTTTGATGACTAAAAAATATCTAATTGTGGGTTCCTAGTTTATGGATGTCTGCGTCCAGAAATTGATCAATTTTAATTTCACTTAGCTGCCTGATGCAGTGTTCGGGCCTTTTAATGCTTAACTGGTTGCTAGCTTCATCTTTATCTCGTTTAACAAGGTGGACCTTTCTAAACATACTGGATTTCTTGGTGGTTTGGAGAAGAATTTATCGACTGGAACCACAGCTCCATATTACTGTACCTCCACAACTGAAGTTATGTTTCATGTTTCCACGAGAATACCTCTCGCTTCTGACAGCGACGGCTTTAATAAGAAGGTTAGACTTTGATGTTCCGGCATGTTTTCTGGTGTGAAGAGACTCTGTACACACGGTCCCTGTATCGCAGCGAAAACGAAGCAAATCATCTACTTTACCTTCCTTTACCGGTTTTCACTTTTCCACAATGAAACGTACAAAACCGATGTAATAACTGTTTTTTTCACTTCCCTTTTTTTTAGTTTTTTCTTATACACATGCTTTCTTTGAAAAAAATGAAAGTAATAAAGGAGGCTATCCAGATCAGATTGTCACGTGACTGAACATACACGAGTCATGAGACAACACAGGTCATTTTGCTAACGAAGACAGTATGATGCTGTAGGAAGCTTTGATCTCGGAATTTTGTAAAATTTGATCTTAGACATCATTCCCTCTGGTTTAAAGTTATTTTTTGTAGTCGTGGAGTCTCCCATTGAAAGATCTGTCATGTACAGCTAGTTCGAGAAAGTTTGTCAAGAAGAAAGTGCACGCGACAATTCCGAAAGGTAATAGGGGAGATGATCAATACACTGTTTTGCTAACGACTGTAGCTGTCGAACCTACTTTTGTTACTTTCCTTCAGCACTCGCAAACATATATCAGTGGCCTCCCGTACGATTCTTTTAAATTTCTTTGAAAAACAGTGCACTTAAAATCACCCACAATACCTTTCAGGATTGTCGCGTGCACTTTTTCCGACAACCTTTCTCAAAATAGCTGTACACGATCGACTGTTCTTTCTGCAGGTGCGTCACCTTGGTAACGACGAGGTTCACATTGTGTGGTCGGAGCATTACAGAGATTACAGACACGGCATTGTCAACACGGAGTTTGCTGATGTAATGATTGTGATTTATCCGCTGGAGAACCACTTGTTTAGAATACAGATCATCAAAAAGCCCAAGGTTTGAAGCTTCACGTTGGTTGATCATAATATCATCTTGAAATAGCAATTGGTTAGAAACCCAGGCATCATATCAAAACTCGATGGAGTGCGATTGTCCTGAGAAGGATTGTTTTTCAGTGGTGACAGTGACTCAGAAGTTTTAGACCTCTTTCATAATGGCGGCCAAATAAAATATTCTTCTGTTTTATTGCTAGTAAGCCTTTCTGGCCTCGCTACGACGAGCAAATTTTAAAAGAATATTTCTTTCAAAATGAGGGCAGTAAATTAACATAAATAGAAAAGAACTTGAAGTTGGTCACCATTTATGAAAGTGGTCCATGTCACCAATTGTTGTTTGTTGGTGACAATGACTGCTGATTTCCATTTGAGAAAAATACGGAACTGCTCGTCATTTAGAAATTTCAAAGCCTTGGCACGTAGCCAGTTATGTAGGTACACCTTTTTTGTGTTGTCTTGTTCGGTTTAACCCATCCTTTCGGCAAAAAAAAACATTCCCATTCTCGTCCAAGAGGTTGCTATTTTTTGCTGTTCGGACCCAGCCAGAGATCTGTATTTTATTGTAGGTGCTGACCGTAAAAAAAAAACACAGCCTGGTGTTTGAGAACGAATTATCACAATTATTTCTCAAATTTTTGGGCTTTGACAACGAAACTGTTTGAAGACTTTACTGGCTGGCTCATCCAGTGGCAATGACCTTAGCTTTGTTTTCTTTGTTTCAAGGTTCCGATGTTTGGGCCACTATTTGACGGTGCTTTGGTGGACAGGAAAGTATTGCCTTCCCTTGTCAGGGCTACCGCCATAAATGCCAGCCGAGCCAGTCGAGAACTTCTTCCGGTGTATGAGCGATAGTATCCTTGTTTTGTGTGTAATAGTCAATGCAGTACTTACAATTTATCTTAGAGTATCTCAATATGGTTTAGGCTCGCCAGAAAATTTTTGAAAATGTTTCACTGAGTAATCGTTTGGCTCCGGATGATGGCGGGTAAAGATCATTTATCTCCGGTTGAACTTCGTATAGTTGATTTATAAACTTCGAAAATCGTCGGAAACGTTTCGGAAATAATATCGTTTGTCATCGGTGAAGCTACAATTGTAGCCACGCCAATTTCGTAATCTATATAATAGGCCCGCTTATTTTATCTGCTCTTCCCTTAATAATCACACCAGTTTCGAGGAACGTGAGAACTGCATTGAAAGAATCGTAAAAAAACACAAAGATCCCACAACGTTCGAGGAGTTTGCCTCGTTGGTATTCTGTCCGGTTCCTAGATCCACGGAAAGCGAGCCTCCCACCCCAGTGTTATCGCACATAGTACGGACACATACTGTCTCTGGCAACAACGGGTCATCTCTTCGCAATCGATCCAAGAGTGCGGTGGCGGCACCAAGACTTGCGCTGAGTAAGCTAGGTGAGTGAACAAGTGAAAGAGGTTGCAGTGCGGCCTAGTGGTTAGGGCCATTGCCTTGAAATCCGTAGATCCCGGGCTCTAAGTCCGTTCTCACCACGACTCGAATTTGATACCGGAATTAAGTCCCTTGTTCAACTTCTCCGCTGCACTTGTAAATAGCCAACTGGTTTGCGTCTGGCCAGTTGGGATTCTAAACAGTTGTTGTTGTTCTGTCCTGTCGTTTCGTTTGTTGTATTTAACTGGCCCTGAAAAGCCCCTATGGTGATTGGTCAGTTAAGTATGTATTTTAAAGAGCTCGTTCTATCATTGACGATGATGGGATGGTAACCATGTTGATGATTCTGATAGCTTTGACTAGTTGGAGTCTTGAACGAACAACCACTTCCCCCTTCCCTCCCCCTTTAAGTGATCGTTACCTTAGACTTGGTAGGAGGTGTCGATCCCTCATATTTGGCTTGGGTCCCATTAGTTTATGTATGTTTTTCATTGTTATGTATAATACATTTCAGGTTCCTCCGAAAAGTGGCCAATCAGATTGCGGCTGATGGCCAAATCGCTTTTGATTGGTCTGCAACCAAGCAGCCACACGAGGGATTATCAGGGACTCTTAGATCGGAGGACGAGAACGACTACGAGTACGAGTTTTCCGTACTGAGCATGCGCACTTTGAAAAATTTCGGTCTCTAAACGTTATGCGCATGCTCAGTACGGAAAACTTGTACTCGTATTCGTCCTCGCCCTCCGATCTAGAGGTCCCTACTATTGCTAAATGCAATAAAGCAGTGACCGTTGCAAATAAGCTAAAACTGACTGACAAAGTAAAACTGATGTCCGCAATACATCCCGATCGACTCTTCCGGGTTATGGACCTCTGGACCTGAATTTGTTTGATTGCTATTCCGGCGTAAATTCTGAAGTTAATTTGACAATTTTTGGTTTTCATCCACGTGATGAGACGGCCATGTTGGTGCACAAAACAATAGAAAATGGCCTCACAAGTTTTGCATAATAATAGAGTCAAATTTCCGAAAGGCATTTTACTGCATTGTTTCTGTACACCAACATGGCCGCCGTGACGTCACATGCAAACCGTCAATACATGGCGAGCCAATCGGTTCTATTAATGTAGACGGTCGACGAAACAATAACTCAGGAGAGAGATGGGAATTGTGAGCGTCAAGTCAGGTTCCTGTGACGTTAACTTGACGCTGATGATGATGATGATGGCGGCGATGACGACGTCGATGACGACGACGATGGCGACAATGACGATGACGACGATGACGATGACGACTACAATGACGATGGCGACAACGATGACGACAACGGTGACGACGACGACAATGATAACGACGTCGATGATGCGGATTCTCGTCGTCATCTCGAGAGCTTCAGATTAAGCGTAATCTAACAACGTTATATTTGCCACTTAATTTACAGTTCAGGAAGAGGACACTCCACTTACCTCGTCTCTTCCAGACGGATTAGATAACATGGAAGCGGGAGCATCTTCAGTAACAGATGGCAGCAACCCCAGGCAAGATAAAAGGAGGCTGTCAATTCGATGGCGAAACAAACTTGCCAGCCACAGTGAGGGTCTTGCTGCTGACAGTGACTAAATTTGATGAAAAAGTATTTTAAGGTGCTGCTTTTTCATAGTGAAACACTTGTGAAGCTTCCAAAGAAAAAAACGAAAAAGAAATTCCAGTCGTAGTTTTCACTAGATTCCATTTCAACGTTCGTACGCAACAGCCTAGACTCAAACGGTAAGGATGCAGTCAATATTCTAAGGAGAAGCAATTGTAGATGAGCCTAAAGCGGCATGTAAGATAAAAGCAGACTTTCGCTCAAAATTACTGCGCTTGCTGTGATTAGCCGAAAATCTCGCGCCATTTCAAACCCTGCTCTGATTGGTTCCTTAAATTGCTGATATCGGTTGTCAGCCTCTTTATTTCGGGTGTGGCAACACTCGAATGAAAACCGTCTTTCACGATCAGTGATTGTTGTACATACTTGGTCCTTTTCAGACGCTCAGGTCGCTAGTAACAAGGTTGTATGAATTTTTATCCAAGGTGTTCGTTGTGTCCTCTCCTTTCCAATACTTAAAAATAATGGATGCCTTCCGACTACAAAATAATTTGAATAAGGCATGATCATAGGCGAATTGTCTATTCACAATAAAACTTTCAGGCTTCTGTGGACAGGTTTGTTCCATCTTCACGTACCGAAGAGAACCTCGTACGGATTTGAAGCATCGGCAACTTCAACGCCCACAAAATGCCAATTCAAAATAGGTGTTTCATTTTTCCAGGTATTTTTCTAAGTATTTCATTTTTCCAATCTCTTTCATCTTGTATAATATATGCGAAGTATTCTAAAACTAAATTGGTACGGACTGATTTGAAAAGAGCAAAAACCGTAAAAAGATAATCACATCAAGATTATCGTTTAACACTGGAAATTTTTGCGAAACGTACGTTTCAGCCTGAAAACGCAACTTTTTGTGAAAACTGCTTTTTGTCTTTGGTGCCTAAGCACCACGTATAGGAAGTCGTATGAACTCAAATTGAGAACTTTCAAAACGTCAATCGTGCCCATAAATCACGAAATGCACGAACAAGTTCATACGATGTTTTTACTATATACTCAACAAAATCACCGAGTTACTCTGTTTCCATATCAACTTCCTTATTCCACTCTGTAACGTATTTATGCATTCGTCATTGACCAATCAGAAACGCGATGTTCTGTTGAGTACATAATGTTACGTGGCGTTGCTGTTGCCGCACGCAGCGTCGTTTCTGTAAGTCACTTCCGTTAAGAGGAATTTTGCCTGCATAAGTTCAAGATAACAGTTTGGACTGTTTCGACTCAATAACAGTTTCCGCTCACACGAGACGAAATTTCAGGTCTGTATGTTTTGAGTGTAAAGTAGTTTACGTGGATTTGAATCTTTACCACAGTGCATTACTCTACACTCGTGTCATTTAATAATTTTCATCATCGGTGTTTCTATATTTTCGAAAGTATTTTCCGTGGCGCAATTTTTTTTTTTTTTTTTTTGCATGTCAATTTTCGTATTTTAAATGCACCAGTTGAAACTTATGCACGCGAATTCGTCGCGTTTGCATTTAACTAGTTCCCAGTCCCTTTTTGAAGAGCTAACACCCCGAATCCCATGGGTACTTAGTAACTATGCCGGGGCGTAACTCTTTCATTGCGCTTCGCCCGTTCACAAGTCAAAAACTGAATAAACGCTGTTTTGAATTGAGCTTAGTGCCTAAAGTAAGTTGACTGTTTAAACAGTAAATTTTGATGATGTGAAATTTAAAATTGGAGGACCAATACTAGTAATGGTTCCATTAGTTATTTACCTCATAGTACGTTAAACGACGTAGTAGGCGCCTTTGTACTGATCCAGTTTACTTTAGAGTGTTTATATTTTTTAAGGAAATTTGTACATACGAGTTTGGAAGCAAATGATTTGAAAAATTCTCCGAAGTGTCTCGCTGTAAATCACTGGAAAAAGTATGCCCACATTGCCAAATATGGTGGCAATTCTCGTGTAAAACAAATAAAACTTGTACGAGGGGTGCCCGTAACGGTACTGCGAAATAAATAGAATAAAATTAACTGACATGTGTTGTCGTCCCCTGCTACCTATGCCATCCTTGCGCTATCACGAAAAACGCTATAAAATAACGCCGATTTGCGCGTGTTACAAGTCTCACGTGGATATCCTCGGGTGCGGGGGTAGGGGTGGGGAAGTGGCAAAAGGGACTACATTACAATAAAACACACCTTTGGTATCCCGGTGGCGGAATTGTATGGTTGGAGGCATGACATTCGTTTGTAATTTTCGGTCCAGGTTCTGGATGTTTCAACGAAATACATGGTAACAAAACATTTTGTTCCCATACATCGATATACAAATCGTCGCCATTTGACCTTGTCAGTTGACGTCATTTTGGCCGCGTTTCGTAGTTTTTAGATCTTTCTCTGTCGTCTTCTTCGAAGTCATCGCTGGTCGCCCTCATGGCTCCTTCTCGTTCCTACTCCTAGCGCCCACTCATTTGGTAGCACCGACGTAACACCGCAATCGCCGGTGTTGCAGACATTCAGAATGACTGCATGAACGGGTGTTGTAGGTCTTGGGCTCATGTTGTTGTTATTAAATCTACAGGGACCGCGGAGGGGAAGAGGCTGGCAGAGCTATAGCCTTAACATCTTTTTTTTGCTTGGGTTGATTTTTCAGTGCTCGAGATGACATGAGTAATGTATGAAGTTTACCTTTTGAAAGTAACAAAACGCGTCTTCCCTTACATATGCACTCACGAAGATTTTTAGCCCTACCACTTTAATGGTCTCTGCGGTCTCTGACCTAGAAACCGTACATTTGCGTGCCTTGGCCTGGGCTAGTGCGAATTCTTTTCCATGGTCTCTCTTCACGGAAAAAAGAAATACTCTGTGACCAAAATGAAGTGTTTCTTTCGCCTCCTTGCTGTTTTCGTCGAAGTGTTCAGCCGGATATAAAGCTCGTGAACCACTAAATCAGGCAGAATTTCGCGCACGCTAACGTGCAAAGTTTTGTTTCCATCCTCCAACAGGACATGCTTTAAGGGTGACATGTTATTCCCGACCAAGCCAAAAGATGTCATATTCGACTGATTATGCATTCATTTATATTGACAACATTTTCGCGTTAAGGAATTTTCTTCCTGGAGAACATGGTGTATGAAATACGAGAGCTTACAAAATACTCTTAAATTTGCGTGCAACAAACTATATAATCGTGTATTTTTGGTTTGTCTAAAATCCGGCTTACAAACTAATAAGAACAGATTACGAATTTCTGATATAGCACTTTCATCCGAACCACTTCCCCTAACGTAGTTCATCAATTTGGGGCGATCTGATTTTTTTAATGATTTGTTTCAGTGTCGATGATAAGCGAATTATATTTGTTTGGATTTTGAGGCTTCTCCGAAATGCGTTCCAAAGAGAAAAATGGTAAAAAACGTTAACATAGGCCAGTAATTCCTTTTTTTCATTGACGCTACTCAGATGAAAGCTATTGCAATTTTTTTCTTCGTCAAGGATGTTCATTTTAAAAGTCATCACTCGTTCTTTTTATAAGAACGTTCGGGCTGAGATTTTAAACAAGATTTTGAGAGCGAACTAAGAACATACGCAGACTGAGAGCCAGTTAAGAACGCTTTTATCTTGTTCATTTGTTTTCCGGTTTTGTGAGTAGCATAAGTAAAGGTCAATACTTAGGGACATCTTGAACATTAACAAAAGTGGTTTTCGTACTACATGATATCGATACACTAGACTTGAAGTGTTCCAGAAAACGTCTCTGTTGGGAACGGCTAGACTTCTAAGAAACGTTTTGTTACTCGCTCGCAAGGGAAATATTAAATTGACCAGGCTAGGAGTACCTTTTAGGCTTGTGATGTGACATCATAATAATAAGAATAGTAATAAGAATAATTTTGTGGGATATCGATGTTCAGTGTGACAATGTGATAGAGGCAAGAAGACCAGACATAATTGTAATTGACAAGAAAGAGCGAAAGGGGATAATCATCGATATTGCTGTACCAGCATGATGTAAGAGTAATGGAAAAAGAAAGGGAAGAAGTGGAAAAATACCAGGACTTGAAGAGAGAGATCGGAAAGACTGTTGAAACTCAAACTGGTAGAAGTCGTACCTGTAGTGATAGGAGCCCTTGGAAGTGTCACCAAAGGATTTGATAGGTGGATTGGAAAGCTAGGGATACCAGTCAATGTTGGAGTAATGCAAAAAACTGCCTTGTTGGGAACTGCAAGGATATTGAGGAAAGTGTTTGAAATGTGAAGAAGAGATAATTCTGTTAGCCTTTGGTCATTTGTTATGACTCGCCTAACTGAAGAAAAGACGGCAATGACAACAGCCAGAACATGATGTTGAAACTTTATAATAATAATAATAATAATAATAATAATAATAATAATAATAATAATAATAATAATAATAATAATAATAATAATATTAAACAACTTTATTTATTTCACTTACATTAAAGAAATAGAAATGATTGATAATAAAAAAATCAAAATTCTATAAAATTACGAATTCCATGATGCAGAGATATTAAAATAATACAATCGAATTATACTAATGACGGCTAATTATTATTATTATTATTATTATTATTATTATTATTTATATGGCGCAAATTCAACTATACAATTTTCAAATGCACCTCACATATATGAGCTGTATATAATACTAATGAATAATAGCAATAGGAAATTAAATCGAATCCAAATTTACTAAAGAACAACTCAGTCTAGTCGAACTTAGTGTGACCACACAACCTTAAGAATTCTCCCAAGCTCAATCAACCCTTTAGCCTCGGCAAAATTAGAAGTTATAAAGAGAAAAGAGAGTAAAGTGTATTTTACAATATCAATTAACCTTTACCTTTATTTGTCAATTATGAATGAAAATTCCGAGACAGTTCGTTCGAGAGATTCAATGGCGCCGTAATATTTGATGCCCGGGTGCGTTGCTTGCCTTCGGATCGTTTCATCTCGTTTTCTTGATGATTATCATAATTAATTTGGGCCGCCTAGCACTGAGAATGTCTTGTTCAATCATGAACACAACCAATATCACTTGACAGTTTGTACATAGACATGCTAATCAAACTGCCTATAAAACAAAAAGAGCTTGTCTACTGACTATCATTGCCGGTGGGTGGTCAAAGTTAATGAATTCACCAATTAAAAAGCTTTCTATCGGCTGGAAAACTGTCTGTCAACTTTGAGGCTCACTTAATTGTGGCTTAACTTAATTTTGTCAACATGTTGACTGCTTGATTTGTCCACGCTGTTTGGGGAAGTTAATATGGCCTTGCGAAGCAAATATTCGAACGTACAAATCCCTGTGAACGTTTCATGGCCGGAATTTGTGTTCGAAAACTTCGAAGATTACGAAAACCGCACAGCAATCGTAAGTTTTATAACTTTTGTTTTTAACGCCTTTAATTCGTTTGTGGCACCTTAATGTAATGGCAAGTATTGCTCGCAAACACTACAAATGTATTGCTTTGTTGAATTTGCTACCTTTCACTTCCGCCAACCTTTCGCTGGAATATTAACCGTAGACAGGAGTTTCTGTCGTATAATTGAAATATGGACCGACATGAACTCATTTCTGTTCTTTTTACCAGAGTAAAACAAGTCCTCATCGCGTTTAGATTTTAAAACAGCCTTAGACACGATCGTTAGTTTCCCACTCTTATTTTAGCTTGCTATCAGACAAGATTGTGCATGGTTAGTGAAAACCAAGATAAATCACTTTAGGAGTCTTGCATCACTGATTAATTAATTAAACACGACAGTCGCAATTTATTTTTCTTTGACAACGAGAAGTCAAGACATTTGGAAAAAGCTTAAATTTGCAGCAAGCAATTCGTCAAAGTACTGTACTCAGTGTTCAATATTCTACCAGAAATAAGATTAATTGTATGCATTACCAACGAGTAGAAAACGGCAACAATATCGATTGAGTCAAACCCGAAATACCACTGCTGGCCAAAAGCACTTTCTAAGATTATCACCAAGAAGCACTTGAGCTATGACGCAAACCGACAGGGTAAGGGTCTTGGCTGAACTTTTGATAAAAGTGGAAGTTTATCGAAAGCAGTGTTTCTGTCAATGTTCCAATTTGCTACGTTGATGCATCTTTTAATAGATAGGGTAAGCTCCTAATTAGCACGTCGTGAAAATATCGCGTTGAAGTGTCAGATATGACATTTAAGAATTCTAGACTAGCCTTCTGCCTTAAAAGCTACGCAATGTTATCGCTGATACTTACTTTCGATTCAAAGACTGGTAGCCTACGCGTAGCCGTACCCATTCCCCGAGAAAAAACCCTCGGGGAGTGGTTACGGGAACGGTTTTTTTTTTTTCCTCGTGTGGGGGGGGGGGGGGGGAGGGGGTTGGGTACGACTTCACAAGGGTATTCAAACCTTTACTTTCCTTATGTAAACACGTACTAGTTAGATCACTTTCGCTCAGATTGTCCAACTTAGACGTCATTAAACGTCCCCAAAAACAGACCTCTCAACCGGATGATCTTACATGATCAACTTTTGAAAATCAGACATAGTTTGATGTTACTCTGCATAGAGGAAATTTGAATGTAGCTCAATAAGTTATAATTCAAAGACGCAACGTTTCGACAAACTCCTGTCTAGTGTCTTCATCAGAATGGTCTAAAAATTCTACAATTGTCACCACCAATAGGCGATAAGCTTGGCACATCAATTCCAACCAAATAAATAAATAAAATAAATAGGTCTTTATTGTTTTTTAAGCAAAAATACATGCTAAAAACAAGAACAGTTACATTAAAAATACCCGAAAGAATTAATTAGAATTAGACGGCTATCGACATTACATTAAATAGCTACTCTATATTTAAAAAAAAATCCTGTTAAAAAAACTATTTTTAAAACGCTGGGTATTAACCCTAGGGAGTTGACTACTAGGAACTCGGAGGCGTGCTGAGCTTTCTTTCATTTTGGGGACGGAAAGGTACAGAGGGTGACCGGGCATACCGTAGATCTTCTTGAATAGTGAGCGATCAACCTCTTCTAATACGCCATATATGTCAATTCGGTACGAAACATATTTGCGTTTAAAGCAGCGCTGTAGAAAATTCTGAACCGTCGTTAATTCAGGTATTGAGGAGGCATATACGGGTAGACCGTACGTTAGTTTGGGTAGAACAATTGATCTAAAAACGTAATCTACGTCTGGTTGTTGGTATCCCTCTTTACGTAAACATCTTATCACATAAAGACACTTGTTGGCCTCCTGCAGCTTAACCTTAATATGCTCGTTAAATCTATGATTGCTTTGTAAAGTAACCCCTAACACTTTTAAACAAGAAACTTGCGTTATATTGTTCACAGAATCTATATCATGAGCAACCTTCTTACAAAGTATTAGTTCGTTGCATTTTTTAGGATTACATGCCATGGCATTATCTTGGGTCCAACTGAAAAACTGATTGACAACCTCTTGAGAAAGATCTATTTCATTTTTGCATACTTTGACTAGCAAGGTGGTGTCGTCAGCATATTTAACTATGCTGGTAAGGTCATTATCCCTAATGGCCAAATCGTTGACAAACAAATTAAAAAGATGGGGCCCACTGACACTACCCTGGGTTGTTCCTTTGTTCACATTGTGCCATTTGTAGATAACACCCTTGAATATCAGTCTTTGTTTCCTATCCATTAAAAAGCTTAAGTACCAGTTAACCAGATAAGGATTGAGATCAAGAGCCTTTAGTTTTTCCCCAACTAACGAGTGTTTTACATTATCAAAAGCTTTTGAGAAATCCATTGCAAAAAGCCCTACATAGTTACAATCCTTATCATCAAGTGCCCTTAAGTAATTATACTGTATTTGAATCAAGGCGTCTGTACAGCTGTAGCCCTCCCTATACGCATATTGTGTGACAGTCAGATTTTCTTCAAAGACTTTCTTACTGTAATGATGGTATACAGTTCTTTCAAAACAGCGTGCTATAACTGGAGTCACGTTAATTCCCCGAAAATCCGAATATTGAACAGGAGTGTCTACCTTTGGGAGGGGATTGATGTTAGCTTCTTCCAAGCTGTCGGCCATGTGCGAGAGGACAGAGACTTGTTCCACAAAGCAGTCACCACAGGAGCGAGACTTGTACAATTGTCCCTCCAAACCCAAAACGGCAACCCATCGGGGCCAGTAGCGGTTTTTTTAATCTTGGATAATGCCACCATCACATCAAATTCCTGGAACTCTGGGGGTGGGTGTGTCTCAGGGTTTACCCTGAGAGGCACTGGTTTAACGTAGTTCTCATCATGCTCCACGCTCCTTTCATCCGCAATTGTGGTGGCCTTTCACCTAACACTTACTTGCATCTAATTAAAAGGAAACTGTGGACGCTAATTAACTACTATCAGGAGCACTTTTTCCTTTTTATCAAAAGGACTCTTGCGATAACTTTGGATAACCTCTTGACAGCAGTGTCGAAACGTGTTTTTAAAGTTACATTCAAATTTTCTCATACCAGGGTAGCATCAAATCGATGACTGATTGTCATTCTGGCCCGGGTTGCTCGAAGCAAGGTTAGCGCTAACCAGGTTTGAATACCATGGAAACCTATAGGTTTTGATACCTCTTAACCAAAGGATAGCACTAAACAGGCTTCGAGAAACCGGCCCCTGGTTGCAATTTGAACTGTAATTTTTGATAAAAGCGGAGCTCCGCGAGCATCGCGGTTAAGAAAATATGGTACGCCCGATAAATTTTGGTTTTGGTTGTGACGTCATCGTACGGCCGTCCGTGCGTACATCCGTTCGTTCAGCTATTCGTGTCGCACTGCTGGTACCCGCTTTTTTCGGCGGGAAGTTGCATGCGCTGGAACCCGCGTTTTTTTCGGCGGGAAGTTACATGGCCGGCGTACCGAATTTGATACCATACGTTTTATTAATACAACGGTAAAACTTTTGAAGACAACCAGAGAACAAGCTAAGCATTTTTTTTAATATGGTCGCGTACCGCGTACAACGAAGAAAGAAGAGAAACAGAGAGAAAAACCAGTAAGCTGGCGACGAGTAAGCGATACTCACCGTGAAATAAAGTGACTGAGAGCACGAGAAAACAGGCGAAATATCAGTGACAAAAGACGAGAGCGAGAGAGTAAGAAAGCCCGAATAAAGAGACGAGCAGCGGAAGAAAGGGCAAGCACCAGCACGAGAAAACAGGCTGAATAATGGTGACTAAAAACGACGAAGAGCAAGAAAGAGCACGGGAAAATAGACTGATCTATAGTAATTAGCAGTGTGGTATGTAGACTTGTTGGACAAATATCTGAAAACAAAAACATAAATATCGGTAAATAATACTTGAGGAGCTCCGCCCTTAGGCTTGCCTAAATATAGAGCGTTTTCACATGGCGTCTCGGAGGCCATGTTGGTGTTTCAAAACAAAGAAATGGCGGCCATGATGGTGTACCAAATTAATCCTCGGGGAGTTGAACTCTATTTTTATGCAACTACTTTCTTTTGTTTCAATAATCCAATATGGCTGCTGGTCACGAGAGTGAAAACGCTCTATAAATGTTATTGCTCTGCGGCATCATTGGACCATTCATAGCATATGTCATGTAAGAGGCGATAATCTTCATAAGATTCAAAATGCAACGTTTTGAAAGCGAAATACTTTCTTTTCAAAAGGTGTGTGGTTCAACGAATACCTCCTACACATTCTCTGAAGTTAAGAATTTCAGCAGAAAGTTTTGTTCTGCGCTGAACCAAAGAGGGATCAAGAAGGGTGATGTCGTAGCCATTTTAGCTCCAAACGTTCCTGAATTTGCTATTGTATTTTTGGGAGTTCTTCAACTCGGCGCCGTTGTGACATCTGTCAATCCACACTTCACAAGCAAAGAACTGATCAATCAGCTTAGAGAGGCCAACGCAAAGTGTATTATCGCTGTTCATCAGTTGGTGCATCGAGCGAAGGAAGCCGAGGAAGAACTGCAAACCGGTCATGTGATCGTCATTGGGGAGGACGATCAATGCGTGTCGCTCTCCGAAATTCTCAACGGAGACGGGGAGATTAGCTCTCCGGTCGTCGAACTGAACCCGGAGGAGGACTTAGCCATTCTGCCATTTTCCTCTGGTTCGTCTGGATTACCGAAGGGAGTTATGATTACGCATCAAAATTTGATCGCTTTGGGTTCCATTGTGAAATCTGAGGGAATGTTGAATTTCAACGAAAATTCTAAAATACTGACCTTAATTCCTTTTTACCGTGCCTTCGGAATGATAGCCGTGCTGTCGATGAGCCTTCGAATGGGAAGCACCTTGATCTCCGTGCCAAGATTCGATGACAACATGCACATGCTCTGTCACCTTCTTCAATATTACAAAGTTAGTATGTGCCAGACCAGTCAAACCCTTTTAACTTCTTGATCAGTATAACTCAGCCAGACCAGTATTAAGGGGTTCAAAATAAGTGAGCTGTATGTGCTGCTATCACAGAGAAATTAGTGAGACGTTCTAGTCTTAGGACGCTTTCCATTTGATAGAACTGACCTGCCAAACCGGGCATTTGGAAGGCTATAAACTCTACAAGGCCTTCAAATTAACACACTTCGAGGATGATTATTACGCAAGTGTTCCTTCAAATTGTTGCATTTTCTTTGCATCTGACGGGTCTGGCCGGCCAGTTCTGACAAAAGCAAAGCGCCCTTAGTTTGCCCAAGTTAAACTCGATCTGCTAAAGGGAATTAATTCTTCGATTGGTGACCTATAAAAGGTCAGTGAAAATCCTTGAAACGTATGAACCACCGGTATAATCCCACATTAATGGTCGCAACTTGGATAATCATCTTGGCCGGTCGCTTTTCCCAAACACCTCGCGAGGCCTTTCCAATAGACCTCTTTCATAATGGCGGCCAAATAAAATATTCTTTTGTTTTAATGCTAATAATAAGCCTTTCTAGCCTCGCTACGACGAGCAAATTTCAAAAGAATTTTTGTTTCAAAATGAGGGCAGTAGGTATAATTAACATTAATACAAAAGAATGTAAAAGTGGTCTATACTTTTATTTAGTTGAATTTTCAACGACCTGTTGAGTAAGGAGGCAACCCAGTGGCTGAGATCCGGGAATCCCGGGTTTAAGACACGTTCAGTTCACTGGTTGAATTTTTCCCTGTATTCCCTTGTTCAACTTCTCAGCTGCACTTGTAAATAGCCAACTAGCTTGCATCCGGCCACTTGGGATTCTTAACAGTTGTTGTTGAATGTTCGGTTCTGTCGAGATTGTGTTTTATTGGCCCTGAAAAGCCCCTATGGGAAGTGGTTAATTAGGATAGTACGCACACTCTCATTGGTCAATAGCTGTGTTTAGATGAGAGTACGTAAACACGGCCGTGCCATCACACCAATTTTGATTGGTTGTGTGTTGTCAGAAGCGTTTTGATTGGCTGGTAGGAAATATGAGCCTGTATCAATAAAATCTGTTTCAAGCAAGAAATAAAAAAAACCAGTATTTTCCTTCATTTGTCGAATTATTTTTGAGAAATATTTCATAAAAGCAATAGAAGACTTTTTCCCTCTTTTAGGTAACACATCTTATTACGGAGACTTCCACTGTACATCTGCTGGCCAGACAACCAGGAATTGAAAAGTTCCAGCTGTCTTCTCTTACAGAGGTGATATCCACTGCTTGTTTATTAACAGCGGAAATATCGAAGAAATTACAAAAAAGAATACCTCATTTAAAGAGAATTACTCAATGTAAGTAATTAAGATCAATAATAGGCAAAGATGACGCCGACGGAACGAGAACAACATCTCAAAATATAAATTCGCGTTGTTATCACTTCGTCACTATTTCAACCTTACAGGGGTGTGGTAGTTCCTCAAAAATGACACTGGTCGGAACAGCGCTTAATTTGGGGCAGAAAATGAAAATTTATCCTCAAGTGCTGACGTTCATCGTACAACCTTTGTTGCTATGCGTTGTCAATGCATTATTTTTTTATTAGGGAGCTTAAGCACGCGCGTTTTTGAGACGCGGACGGCAACCGGAAGTGAGTTGTTTTCCCTTTAAACTTGTCTTCACACAAACACATTCACATTGACAAGTATCCTTTCTCCATTGCAAATGATTAGTATAAAAGGCTAGGAGACACCACTGTCTTGGCACTCGAAATGTTCCCCTCTGGTTGCCGTCCGCGTCTCAAAAACGCGCGTGCTTAAGCTCCCTAATTTGTAAGTGCATAAAGTCTCGTATGGAATGAGGCAGCGGTTTCGAAGCTCGATATCATAATTAGAAGTTATTGAACGACTTTACGCAAAATGACGAGAATAGGACAATCACATGACTTTTGGAGGGCATATAGTTTATTTGTGGCCCGAGTAGCATCATTTGCGCCCGAGCAGAGCGAGGGTGCAAATGATGCTACGAGGGACACAAATAAACTATATGCCCGACAAAAGTCATGTGATTATCATTATTATCAATACACAAGGCCAAATCTTACCAATTCATTTAATAAGAAAAAATTGTTTAACAGACATGTAGCATGAAACTATAGTATGGAAATGTCCCTCAGTGTATACAAACAAAGGTTGTGAGAATGAAAGGAATTTATATATTTGAAGTGTGGGTTGTAGACCAAATGTTAAAGTAATCCTGTCACTTAAATAGGACAATCTCATTGGCCGAGCGAAGTTGTTTGACATCTCTGCAGCCAATCAGTATCAGGGCGGCAAATGTATTTTCAGCCCACACATTTCCCGTTTGGCCCGCAAAAAGGCGCGTTTTACAGAAGGCAGTTTGTCATTTGGCCGCGCGCATTGATAGTAATTGTTATTTACCGAACAAGTAAATCGTGCTTTCCTCGCGTTTTGATAGATTATTTCGGAGAACGATTAGCTGAGTTCTATTCACTTCCGAGTTACAGAAAAGAAACAAAATGGTTTCTTGTAATCGAATTTTCTTTGAGCAGATAAGTCTCTTGTAGCTTGTGTGCTGTACACTAAACAAACATTTACCTCAGTGTTGGTGAACGTTGAGCTTCGCGGCTTTGTAAATATATCTACTTCTGTTGAGAGTTTTTAGCTAGAATGATTGACCTTTCATTTTCAAGTGTATTCAGCACTGGGGAAATAATGATAATAATATTTTAATGCTAATAGTGCGCAAATCACATATAAATACGATCAAATTTGTTAAAATGGTTTTCGTTGCGAACGTGGTGGGGGAGACTGTTCCAAAGTTTGGGTGCTGCGCACATGTAAGCATGATCGCCTTGTGTTCTCTTCTTTGTAACGTTTGGTGCTTGCAGCATGAGACCCTTGTACTACATCTAAAGAGAACCTCCACTCCAACTAATGAATAATTTAAACCGAACAAAATTATGTTTACAATCATATTTGCTCCACTGTTTTCTTCAAGAAAAGTATTTGTATCGGAAAAAAATGAATTTTAGAATCATTTATTTTCACTTTCAAATTTTCCGGGCGTCGCCATCTTGAATAATTGCGATGTGTTACGGTTGCCCTCATTGTTCTCACACAAAAGGCTTTTGTTTTGTAACAATTGGGCAACCGTGACACGTCACAATTATTCAAGATGGCGGCACCTGGGAAATTTTAAAACTAAAACAAGTGTTTTTGAAATTCCTTTATTTCGGATACTGACGCTTCCATTGAAAAACTTCGAACAATTTTGATTGTTAACCTTATGTTCTGTGGTTTAAGGTTATTTTTTTGTTTTAGTGGAGGCTCCCTTTAAGTTATATGATCCCCTCTGATGCAATCTGACAAGGTCTCAAATAGATAGGACCCTGTTCATTAATATCTTTAAAAGCAATAATAACAAGTTTGAACTGCATTCTTACCTGAACACTTAACCAGTGCAGTTGTCGCAAAACTGGTGTTATGTGTCACACATCCTTGGGATATTAGGAATAATTCTCGCCACCCAATTCTGTTAATTACAAAGATCGATGGGGGTGTGATCCGATCAGCCCGATCCCAGGTCAGGGCTACATGAAGTGTTGGGTGTATATTCAGAAACGTTTCGGATGGTGATTCTGCTCTCCCGAGCTTAATTAATCTGGCCAGACGTCCGCCTCAAGGCACGAAGAATTACCATAAATCACTTTAATTTTTTTATCAGGTTATGGGTTGACTGAAAGTACCGCCGTAAGTCACATGACCCCAGCAACGAATGCAAAGCACGGATCCGTGGGAACATTGCTCCCCAATCTCGAATGTAAGGTACGGTGAAGCTTGAGTGGAGATGGGCATTCTCCTCATCTGCCTCAAAACAGTTGATCTCACGGGTCGACTGACATTAGGGAGCTTAAGCACGCGCGTTTTTGAGACGCGGACGGCGACCGGAAGTGGGCTGTTTTCTCTTTTAACTTGTCTTCACGCAACCACATTTACATTGCTAATTATCGTTTCTATATTAGAGATGATAATTATAAAAATCTGGGGGACACCACTGTCCTGGCACGCGAAATGTTCTATTCCGGTTGCCGTCCGCGTCTAAAAAACGCTCGTGCTTAAGCTCCCTATTATAAGGTTTGGAAGACTGGATCAAATACGCATGCGCTAAAAAAAGCGGCGTGGTTAATCATCAAGACTCTTTAAATTATAGCTATGGAAGTATCCAATCGGATTTGATAGCGCGAGTATAATTTATATATTGGTTACCCCATGATAGGAGTCGTGTATGATCTCTCGTCCAACAAGAGCGAATGTAACAATTGCTTTATTAAATTTCATGTAAGTGTGAATTGATCTTTCTTTACTGAACAACCCAAAGTTGTTTAAATTTTATAAAGAGACTCCATGTAGGGTCATACGATATATGTAGGGTCATACGATATATAAGCTGATAACCTTTAACCAAGATTGAGTGGGACAATCATAGCGCTAGAATCGCATTACAGGACAGGATTTGAAAATGTAATAAAACTCAATAGATCGACGGACGGCCTTGCGTCACAATCAATGAGATGACGTGTGCAAATGTTTGCGTTTTTACCACAACGTTTTCTTTCGCCCTCCTCAAGAAATGTGCTTCCTTTTTCACTGTGCTTCTATCTTTAAATACGTCTCTCATGCTGTCCAAACTTCCCACGTGGGTCAGCATTGATCTCTCGATTTTCACGACAATAAATTCGGAACCATGCCACACTCGTCTCAGTCTCCCCAAAGGTTTTTATAGTGTGGAACTCTGGGATAGTTAAAACCTTTTAAGGATCGCCTATGTTTGATCGTTAGTGACTCGCGTACCATAAATTCAATTGAATTTGTTACTGAACGCGGACCGCTACCAACAGTATATTTCTCGAGCGCGGTTTATGACGGTTCTTACCTTTGTAACTTTCCTTCAAGGTCGTTGATCCTAAAACAAAGCAGAATCTTGGTGTAGGTCAACGCGGGGAAATTTGTATCCGAGGACCAACACTAATGAAAGGTCTGTTCTACAATTAATCAGTTTTAATTTTTTAACGTTGTATGAGTTACTAATATTCGGAAATCAGTAACAAAAAGTGGGTTTGAGTGGTGAAACTCCGATACGACTTGTACATGGTAGGCGCAGAAAATAATTTGTCAGCAAAGCAGTTAATGCATATTTGGCTTGCAAAAACTGCTTTAGTACTGTGTGTCTTTATTTTATATCGGGAGGGGTGGGGGGGGGGGGGGGCATTGGTTCCCAGAGTTAAAGGGTAAAGGGACGACTAGGTATTTCCAAATCAAAAGCTACTCAGTTCTTGTATTTTATTCGATAGGTTACTTAAATAACCAGAAAGCTTCAGAACTTTCGATCGACCAAGATGGCTGGCTTCACACTGGAGATATAGGTTACTATGACGAAGACGAGCATTTCGTTCTTGTCAACAAGCTCAAAGATCTCATAAAATTCAGAGGACACCAGGTTATTTCTAAGTTTTTTTTTCTTGTAGTTTATGGCTCAATTGCAAAAGCATTTCAAGCTTGGTTCGTTTTTTCTTTCTGTAATCCAGATCTCGCCCTCCGAGCTGGAAACTCTCCTCAGGGCCCACCCAGGCATAAAGGACGCAGTGGTTGTTGGGATCCCAGACCCTGAGGCGGGCGAAGTACCCATGGCATACGTTGTCAGCAAACATGACGACGAACTTACTGAGATTGAAGTTATGGAATACGTGGACGAAAACGCGGCACCCTATAAAAAATTAAGAGGTGGAGTTGAGTTTATCTCCGCAATTCCCAAAAATATGGATGGGCAAGTCCTTCGGGCTGAGCTTGTTGAGAGGCAAAGAAATGGCAATTCAAGTGCTGTGCTTCGTAGGAGATCGTCGGTCTTGCATGCATGGAAAGAAGAGAAAAGGTTCTCCATAAAAAGATTCAGTCTTACCCCAAACACCAGGCCAAGGGATATCGGTCCAATCGCCGAAGAAAAACCAGCAACCGCCGCACGATCCCAGAGCTGCGTTTTGTTATAGAAGAATAAGAAAAAGAATATTATTTATTAAGGACCTAATCTCAAGGCGAGTTTGTTTAGATGTGGCTGAAATTTTGATTCGCAACCTGCGTTGAAATTTCGTTTCGATTACATGCTTGTAGGTAGAATTAGGCTGAATAATGAGCCGAGTCGATGTGCATCGAGCTGAAAATTTTACCCCTTGGTTAGCTCAAAGCAGACTGGATTTTCAGCACAGGAACAAACCCTGTTTTGGCACATTTTCACATTTTTTTTTTAGATATTTTTTTCCGAAAAGCGAGATGAATTTTCCAGCTGGGAAAAAATCGACGATAACAAAATGGTTCCTTGCCCCGATCTCATAGCTCACAGGGTGTCCTCGTTTTTTAGCAATTCCACTTGCAAGGATTTCCCTATAAGTGAAGAAAAACAACAACATATATTTCTTTCAAACATTGTCACCAATTTTCAATAACTTCTCCCGAAAATACCTGTTAGTAAAGGAAATCATAACAGGACAACTACGAATACCGCGATGGTACCGGAGATATGGTGCATAAGAAATGCCTATGTTTATGAGAGGAGGGCAGGAAAGTGAAGGTAGACATTTCCCATTGGAAAAAGTGTGTTTTAAGTTGCTTTCAAAAGTATTAAGTAATTTGATTCTTGACAGCGTTTCCTGCCGTATTTTCTAGATGTAGTAACATTTCGGTTTTCGGCTGATTCTTGAGGGCTCTTTGAAAGCAAATTTCTATAAGAAGGCCAACGGACATTTTGAAACGTCGATGGACACTCGAGAGAACTCGAGTATCGCGGAGATGTTCATGTTCACTTAAAGTGCGGTATAAAATAAATGGTCTTCCTTAAAGCGAACGTGGAGTGGCTTGAGACGGGTGTGTGTAACGGGAAGAACCTTCCATTGGGCCACGGAATTTGCGGAATTTGAAATCGGAATTTTTGCTTAATGGCAAGCACCCTGGGAGTCATACTTTTCTTGGTCAGATACAGAGTGCCTTGATGTCTTTGAAAGTCCAACACCACACCGGTCTA